>NC_059194.1:4650515-4808015 GCF_020615455.1 Coregonus clupeaformis
GGGAGAAACACACACACACACACACACACACACACACACACACACACACACACACACACACACACACACACACACACACACACACACACACACACACACACACACACACACACACACACACACTGGCCCCCTTACCCTCCATGCCTTGTTAACAGTGTGTCCCATACAAATAGGGTCCCATAAGGCTCTGGTCAAAACTATTGCCATTACGGGACGCACCCGGCCTTAATTAGTCATTCCATTTTTATGGCGTGTCCCGAATGACTGATCAAAGGAGAAGCATTATTTGGTGGTGGTCACAATCCAGGACGGTTTGGGAACAAGTATTGCAGCCAGGTCACCTGTGATACAAGTCAATATTCAACGTCCATCCATGTCCGAGGGTGTCGGGAATAGACATGAAAACCGGCCACTCGGGGCAACATTGAGCGCTGTTACCTTCAAGAAGTTTCGGTTTTGCTAGAGCGTTGTGGACAGGGATGGCGGATGGGCGCAAGCATCTGCCTCTGATTTCCAGTGATAGAAAGTTGTTTTAGAGACTTTTGCTTTAAGGCTATCGCATTCGGAGTTAATGCCTAACCTTAAGATTTCAGAGTAAATGCCTAAACTTAACTTTAAACATTTTGAAATCTGACGTTTGCAACAACTTCGATATTTGACGTTTGGGAAACATGGATGAACATCTAATTCTGACATGAGACTGTGAGAGCTAGTTGAGTATTGACCAAACAGAGGGAGGAAACAGAGGGAGGAAACAGAGAGAGGAACAGAGGGGGGGAACAGAGGGGACACAGAGGGAAGGAACAGAGGTGGAAACAGAGTGGAAACAGAGGGGCAACAGAGGGAGGGAACAGAGGGGGTTAACAGAGATGAAACAGAGGGGAAACAGAGAGGAAACAGAGAGAAGGAACAGAGGTGGAAACAGAGAGGAAACAGAGGGAGGGAACAGAGGGGGAAACAAAGAGGAAACAGAGGGGCAACAGAGGGGCAACAGAGGGAGGGAACAGAGGGGGTTAACAGAGATGAAACAGAGGGGAAACAGAGAGGAAACAGAGAGAAGGAACAGAGGGGGAAACAGAGAGGAAACAGAGGGAGGGAACAGAGGGGGAAACAAAGAGGAAACAGAGGGAGGGAACAGAGGGGGAAACAGAGGAGGGAACAGAGGGGGAAACAGAGGAGGGAACAGAGGGGGAAACAGAGAGGAAACAGAGGGAGGGAACAGAGGGGGAAACAGAGCAGGGAACAGAGGGGGAAACAGAGGAGGGAACAGAGGGGGAAACAGAGAGGAAACAGAGGGAGGGAACAGAGGGGGAAACAGAGGAGGGAACAGAGGGGGAAACAGAGGAGGGAACAGAGGGGGAAACAGAGAGGAAACAGAGGGAGGGAACAGAGGGGGAAACAGAGGAGGGAACAGAGGGGGAAACAGAGAGGAAACAGAGGGAGGGAACAGAGGGGGAAACAGAGGAGGGAACAGAGGGGGAAACAGGGGGGAAACAGTGAAAGGAAACAGAGAGAGAAACAGAGGGAGAAACCTCAGTTATGCCAGGACAGGACGTACTAGACGACTCACAAAGCAGAGTACAACCAACAACCAACACCCACCAGCCACTGTCTCCTAGGAGTTACAGCAGGACCAATGGGAGGCAGATCCCAGATCCTAGAAGGCCTGCCTCCAGTGCAGAAAAGGTTCAGTCAAAACCCCTACATCAGGGGTTAACTGCCCCACATAAAGCTGCCCCAATGGGGCCTGATGGGACAGTAGATCACCTGGGGGCAGTAGAATGTCTGTCAGATGCAGATGGTCTGACTGGGGCAGATTAGAGTTACACCAGGATGAGAAGATAATGAGAAGATAATGACTGTCATCTACCTGTCATCTACCTGTCCTCCTTCATGATCTAAGATTCATGATTCATATTCATGTACATTTCAGATTGTCAGAAGTGTGCTAACCTCCACCCCATAAATTCATGCAGACACACACACAAACTTTTGATCAGAATTGATTTATCATACTTTAATGACTCTGCTTTTGTCCACAGACTTCTCTCCATTGGATTTCAGTTCTTTACTAATGATAGTGATCCTGTTAACAGCACCTGTAAATGAATATGCTGCAAAACAAAGGAAGGTCTTCAAGTGGTTCATAGTCTTAGACTAAATTACCATTGAACAAGGAACAAGAAGTCACCTCAGGGGGAAAATAAATGTATTATTATATCTATTGATGTGAACTGTTCAGACTGGACTCACACAGGTTACAATAGATAATAGCTCCTCAGCGTGATTGGCTGTCCTCCACAGCAGGAAAAAATGGTTTTATCAGAGCCTTTCGCCAAACACTAATAATAAGAGAAGTGCAAATTGAGTAAGCAGACGCTGTTATCCAGAGTTAGAGAAGTTGGTTATTGAGTGTATGAACAATACTCCACCACCTATTCTGCCTTCCTCTTGTGATGATTTAGTGGATAACTTTAATAGCAAATTAAGGGCAACCATTGATGCCATAGCTCCAGTAAAGTTGGAAAAGGCCACATCCAAACGGAGAGGCCCTTGGATGAGTGAGGAAACTAATCAATTAAAGAGAAATTGCAGAAAGGCAAAGTTACAGGACCATTATGATATTCTGAGAGAGCAACTTGGCATATATAACAAGGCAATTAGATATGCCAGATGGGCTCATTTTTCTAACTTGATCACTATTAATCAGAATAATTTGAGAGTGCTTTTCTCAACCATTGATGGCCTGATAATTCCTACCCCCGCAAACCTATGTGAACTTTCCTCCACATCTAAATGTGATGAGTTTGCGGCATATTTCAGAGATAAGATAATAATAATAATATAATATGCCATTTAGCAGACGCTTTTATCCAAAGCGACTTACAGTCACGCGTGCATACATTTTTGTGTATGGGTGGTCCCGGGATCGAACCCACTACCCTGGCGTTACAAGCGCCGTGCTCTACCAGCTGAGCTACAGAGGACCACATCTCTCACAAGATAGCCAACATTAGGCAGGGTATCAGTCAAGAAAGACCTGATGAGAAGTTTGATGATATGTTCCCTAGCCTCCCACGCAAAGGCACTATGGATTTATTTTCCCTGGTTGACAAAGACATCGCTCAGGAAAGTGATATCACAACTGAAGCCTTATACCTGCCTTCTCTAACCTTCTATGTCCTTTCTATGTCCTTGTACTCTTAGATTTAAGAGTACACTGTTGACTATGATGTCCTTCTGGACACACTGGAGAGGTGGGTTGGCCTCTCTGGTCCAGTTCTAAATTGGTTTTGGACCTATTTAACCGGTCAAGAGTTTTTTGTCACCCTTGGTGAACATAACTCAGAGAAAATACATATCACATGTGGCGTTCCACATGGTTTGATTTTGGGTCCGTTACTGTTCAGTTTATATATGTTACCCTTTGGCAGCGTTATCAGAAAGCACAGCACTGGTTTTCAAAATAAATAATATTTTGCATCTTGGAAGTGGTAGGCATGTTGTGTAAATCAAATGATACAAACCCCCCAAAAAATCCATTGTAATTCCAGGTTGTAAGGCAACAAATTAGGAAAAATGCCAAGGGGGGTGAATACTTTCGCAAGCCACTGTATCTGCCACTGGCCCAAGCTCCCAACTGTCAGGCCACCAGCCTTCCAAGATCTCCCCCACAGTTCCCTCAGAGCTGCCCCTCAACCATCAGTGGATGTTAGCTCCACAGATAAATTATTAGACTGTATTAGTGATTTAAATACTTGGTTGGCTCACAACTTCTTCCAGCTAAATCAAGACACGACCGAGGTACTTATTTTCGGAGCCAAAGCATAGAGAGAGAATCTAGTGACACATTTTAATTCACAGGCAATAAAGATAAAACACCAGATAACAAACCAAGGTGTTATTTTAGATTCTGAACTAAATTTCTAATCACACTTTTGGAATGTGACCAAAATACAAAATAGCTTTTTACCACCTGAGGAACATTGCCACGGTGCGTCCGTTTCCCTCTCAGGCTGATACAGAGACTCATCCATGCTTTTACAACAAGCAGGCTTGACTACTGTATTGCTCTCCTGTCTGGTCTACCCAAGAAAGCCATTGGTCAACTGCAAAACATACAGAATGCTGCATACTGACCAAGACCAGACGGAGAGCAAACATTACACCGGTTTTAAGTTTGCTGCACTGGCTGCCTGAGAGTTCTATTGGTTTTTAAATCAATCCACGATAGTGCACCCCAATACATGTCAGACATGCTTTTAAGTTATGTACCCAAAAGGTCTCTCAGGTCCTCTGGCACTGGCCTTTTAACTATCCCAAAGCCTAGGACCAAGAGGCATGGAGAGGCAGCCGTTAGTTATTATGCCCCCAGCCTCTGGAATAGCCTGCCAGAGAACCTGAAGTGGGCCGAAACTGTGGACATATTTAAAAGAGATCTTAAAACATATTTTTAGCTTTGCTTTTCCTTAGGGTGTTTTTTAGTCGTTCAGTTTGTCATTCTTTAGTTTTTTATGTTACGTGCAGTTATGTTATGTGTAGTAAATATTTCAGCTTTTATTTTCATTGTTTTTATTAGTTTTTTCCTGTGAAGCACATTGCGTTGCATTCCATGTCTGAAATGTGCTGTATAAATAAAGCTTGATTTGATTATGAAATATGGGTGGAGAAGATAATGGACTGTCATTTACTTGTCCTCCTGGAGGTGTTAAGTATAAGTAGACGTGCGTGTGTGTGTGTGTGTGTGTGTGTGTGTGTGTGTGTGTGTGTGTGCATTTGTGCGTGTCTGTGCACGTGTTCCTTGTGTGTGTTTGGGAGAGAGTACGAATAGAAATAACATGTGAAAAGTTCCATCTATCCCGGGGTTATAGGGGTGTTATAGGGAAAGAGAATACCTAGTCAGTTGCACAACTGAATGCATTCAACCGAAATGTGTCTTCTGCATTTAACCCAACCCCTCTGAATCAGAGAGTTGCGGGGGCTGCCTTAATCTACGTCCACAGCTCCCAGGGAGCAGTTGTTGTGGGGGTTAACTGCCTTGCTCAAGGGCAGAACGGCAGATTTTGGAATGGTCCATCTCTCCCAGGGTTATAGGGGTGTTATTGGTAAGATAAATCAGTATTCCACAGACAGGTGCCATTTAAAATGGAGACTACAGATCAAATGTTGACTTGGAGAAACCTTCACACTAATCTCCAGTCGACATTGATGCCTGATTTACTAAAAAGGTGAAGAGTAACAGACAGGTTACTCAAGTCTCTGGGGATTTGCCTGATGTTTGGTCAGACAGATTATATGAAAGTAGAGAAACTGTCTTCCTTAGCGGAGACAACCAATCAATAAATCAATCAACCAACCAATCAATCAAGCTTTATCATGATCCTATCTCAAAATCCAAAACATCACAAAATCTGGACACACGTGTGAGATAGGATCATAAAAGTGCCTGTGGAAAAAAACATCAGATTTATCTTGTATCTACCTCAGATCCAGTCATTACAGTCAGGGGGTGTAGACTTACACTGCAAAGTATTAGCATCGCAGTATAGACTGGCATAGTAGGGTCTTTCTATAAACTAGGGTACCAGTAAGGATTTCCTACACTGGACAACTTGTTACAGCTGTTGATAAATCATTGATAATAATCTGCCAATATTTTTCATGTCATTACATTAAGATATAAGGGGGGGATCATAGCTATATTCAATTAAATCCATTACTTGATTTATAACCTATGTTTTAACCCTTTATCATGGTTGGTGTCTTGACAGACTTGCCCAAAATGATATGACATAAAACATAACTTTTCTGTCCTTGCATTTATGTGTAAGTTGTCGTTATATCATATATTAGGCATTAATCAGTTAAATTAGACATTAAGCTTGACCCAGTAAGAAGCCTGGTTAACGTGTTTTTCATAATACTTGTTGGATGCGCATTTGTTGCCCAGCTGATAAATTACACAGTGATATTTTCACACATCATCATCTGATCCAGGAAGGAATTTTCTGAATAACAGTCAAGTGAGGAACAGCTGTTGTGAAAGTACATGCAATGCAACAACAGCCCAAGTGCTGGAAAAAAGGTGTTCATGAGGAATGTCCAGAAAATGTTGGTTTCTCATTTGTTACGCTGGTGAAGACAGTTGTGCCTGGATCCACGTTGGATCTAATATCCCTACCGGACACTTTCATTTGTTTCCCGCCGCATCAATTGAAGGGTGTTGCACTACTCTATCGTGGTAAAACCATGTGCGGTTATTATGGGAAGACAACATCTAATGTTGGCTTCAACTTGGCTTTCCATACAAATCCTTCCATTAAAAAAAGAACCTGGTTTTTGGTCACTTTCTCATTAAAAACAGCAATGGTGAGATTAATGCTACCACTATTCATGCTTTATTATGTGTGCCAGCGTTGGCCGTATTGGCTACAGAAAAATCGACTTGCATGCATCCAATCTATTTAGTCAGGCAATGTCCACATTACTCTCACATATTTTAGAATGTAATATTCATTTTTAAATCAATGTACTGGCAAGGCCTAAAAAATGCATTATTACAGTGAGGGAAAAAAGTATTTCATCCCCTGTTGATTTTGTATGTTTGCCCACTGACAAAGACATGATCAGTCTATCATTTTAATGGTAGGTTTATTTGAACAGTGAGAGACAGAATAACAACAAAAAAAATCCAGAAAAATGCATGTAAAACATGTTATAAATTGATTTGCATTTTAATGCGGGAAATAAGTATTTGACCCCTCTGCAAAACATTACTTAGTACTTGGTGATAAAACCCTTGTTGGCAATCACAGAGGTCAGACGTTTCTTGTAGTTGCCCACCAGGTTTGCACACATCTCAGGAGGGATTTTGTCCCACTCCTCTTTGCAGATCTTCTCCAAGTCTTTAAGGTTTCGAGGCTGACGTTTGGCAACTCGAACCTTCAGCTCCCTCCACAGATTTTCTATGGGATTAAGGTCTGGAGACTGGCTAGGCCACTCCAGGACCTTAATGTGCCTCTTCTTGAGCCACTCCTTTGTTGCCTTGGCCATGTGTTTTGGGTCATTGTCATGCTGGAATACCCATCCACGACCCATTTTCAATTCAGATGTTCATTGGCAAACTTCAGATGGCCATGTATATGTGCTTTCTTGAGCAGGGGGACCTTGCGGGCGCTGCATGATTTCAGTCCTTCACGGCGTAGTGTGTTACAAATTGTTTTCTTGGTGACTATGGTCCCAGCTGCCTTGAGATCATTGACAAGATCCTCCCGTGTAGTTCTGGGCTGATTCCTCACCATTCTCATGATCATTGCAACTCCACGAGGTGAGATCTTGTATGGAGCCCCAGGCCGAGGGAGATTGACAGTTATTTTGTGTTTCTTCCATTTGCGAATAATCGCACCAACTGTTGTCACATTCTCACCAAGCTGCTTGGCGATGGTCTTGTAGCCCATTCCAGCCTTGTGTAGGTCTACAATCTTGTCCCTGGCATCCTTGGAGAACTCTTTGGTCTTGGCCATGGTGGAGAGTTTGGAATCTGATTGATTGATTGCTTCTGTGGACAGGTGTCTTTTATACAGGTAACAAACTAAGATTAGGAGCACTCCCTTTAAGAGTGTGCTCCTAATCTCAGCTCAATACCTGTATATAAGAGACCTGGGAGCCAGAAATCTTTCTGATTGAGAGGGGGTCAAATACTTATTTCCATCATTAAAATGCAAATCAATTTATAACATTTTTGACATGCGTTTTTCTGGATCTTTTTGTTGTTATTCTGTCTCTCACTGTTCAAATAAACCTACCATTAAAATTATAGACTGATCATGTCTTTGTCAGTGGGCAAACTTACAAAATCAGCAGGGGTTCAAATACTTTTTTCCCTCACTGTACATGTTTCAAGCAGACCACCATAATCCCTGTGCCCAAGAAAGTGAAGGTAACCTGCCTAAATGACTACAGCCCTGTAGCACTCACGTCAGTAGCCATGAAGTGCTTTGAAAGGCTGGTCATGGCTCACACCACCACCATCATCCTGGAAACCCTAGACCCACTCCAATTCGCATACCGCCCCAACAGATTCACAGATGATACAATCTCAATCGCACTCCAAACTGTCTTTTCCCACCTGGACAAAATGAACACCTATGTGAGAATGCTATTCATTGACTACAGCTCAGTGTGTCACACCATAGTGCCCACAAAGCTCATCACTAAGCTAAGGACCCTGGGACTAAACACCTCCCTCTGCAACTGGATCCTGGACTTCCTGACGGGCCACCCCAAGGTGGGACTGAAAATATTTGGCATTGGACCCCAAATCCTCAAAAAGTTCTATAGCTGCACCATCGAAAGCATCCTGACCGGTTGCTCGGCATCCGACCGTAAGGCTCTACAGAGGGTAGTGCGTGCAGCCCTGTACATCAATGGTGCCAAGCTTTCTGCTATCCAGGACCTACAGTTGAAGTAGGAAGTTTACATTTCCTGACATTTAATCTAGTGAAAACTCCCTGTCTTAGGTCAGTTAGGATGACCACTTTATTTAAGAATGTGAAATGTCAGAATAATAGTAGAGAGAATGATTTATTTCAGTGGGTCAGAAGTTCACAAACACTCAATTAGTATTTGGTAGCGTTGCCTTTAAATTGTTTAACTTGGGTCAAATGTTTCGAGTAGCCTTCCACAAGCTTCCCACAATAACATGGGTGAATTTTGGCCCATTCCTCCTGACAGAGCTGGTGTTAATGAGTTAGGTTTGTAGGCCTCCTTGCTCGCACACATGTTTTCAGTTCTGCCCACAAATGTTCTATAGGATTGAGGTCAGGGCTTTGTGATGGCCACTCCAATACCTTAACTTTGTTGTCCTTAAGCCATTTTGCCACAACTCTGGAAGTATGTTTGGGGTCATTGTCCATTTGGAAGACCCATTTGCGACCAAGCTTTAACTTCCTGACTGATGTCTTGAGATGTTGCTTCAATACATCCACATAATTTTCCTTCCTCATGATGCCATCTATTTTGTGAAGTGCACCAGTCCCTCCTGCAGCAAAGCACCCCCACAGCATGATGCTGCCACCCCCATGCTTCATGGATGGGATGGTATATTTGGCTTGCAAGCTGCCCCCTTTTTCCTCCAAACATAATGATGGTCATTATGGCCAAACAGTTCTATTTTTGTTTCATCAGACCAGAGAACATTGCTCCAAAAAGTACGATCTTTGTCCCCATGTGCAGTTGCAAACCGTTGTCTGGCTTTTTTATGGCGGTTTTGGAGCAGTGGCTTCTTCCTTGCTGAGCGGCCTTTCAGGTTATGTTGATATAGAACTTGTTTTACTGTGGATATAGATACCTTTGTACCTGTTTCCTCCAGCATTTTCACAAGGTCCTTTGCTGTTGTTCTGGGATTTATTTGCTATTTTCGCACCAAAGTATGTTCATCTCTAGGAGACAGAACGCGTCCCCTTCCTGAGCGGTATGACGGCTGCGTGGTCCCATGGTGTTTATACTTGCGTACTATTGTTTGTACAGATGAACGTGGTACCTTCAGGCTTTTGGAAATTGCTTCCAAGGATGAACCAGACTTGTGGAGGTCTACAATTTTTTTCTGAGGTCTTGGCTGATTTCTTTTGATTTTCCCATGACGTCAAGCAAAGAGGCACTGAGTTTGAAGGTAGGCCTTGAAATACATCCACAGGTACACCTCCAATTGACTCAAATGATGTCAATTAGCCTATCAGAAGCTTCTTAAGCCATGACATCATCATCATTTTCTGGAATATTCCATGTTGTTTAAAGGCACAGTCAACTTAGTGTATGTAAACTTCTGACCCACTGGAATTGTGATACAGTGAATTATAAGTGAAATAATATGTCTGTAAACAATTGTTGGAAAAGTTACTTGTGTCATGCACAAAGTAGATGTCCTAACCAACTTGCCAAAACTCTAGTTTGTTAACAAGAATTTTGTGGAGTGGTTGAAAAACACGTTTTAATGACTCCAACATAAGTGTATGTAAACTTCCGACTTCAACTGTATATACCAGGCGGTGTCAGAGGAAACCCCCAAAAATTGTCAAAGACTCCAGTCACCCAAGTCATAGATTGTTCTCTCTGCTACCGCATGGCAAGCGTTACCGGAGCGCCAACTCTAGGTCCAAAAGGCTCCTTAACAGCTTCTGCCCCCAAGCCATAAGACTGCAGAACAATTACTCAAATGGCCACCTGGAGTATTGTTATTTTATTATGTAATTTTTTTTTTTATATATATATTTTTTAACTTTAGTTATTTAGTAAACATTTTCGTAACTCAAATATCTTAAAACTGCATTGTTGGTTAAGGGCTTTTTAGTAAGCATTTCACGGTAAGGTCTACACCTGTTGTATTCGGCACATGTGACAAATACAATTTGATTTGATTTTGATTGATTTGACACAGCTGTGTTGACCCCACTCTGACAGAGCATGTGTGTTTAATAAGGAACAGCACTTTGTTCACTGGCCAGTTCCTTGTCATCTCACCAGCCACAGACCGGTTGGACACGCTAGTTGTGTGTGTGTGTGTATGTGAGTTTGTGTGTATGTTTGTAATGGGATACCCTTTCTACTCCTCCGTCTACACTAACTCAGGACGAATGGTCTGTACCCTAACTCCCGTGTTCAAATCCAACCATTCTCCTGTGGAAATGTTCCATGTGTTTTACAGACACTTTTCCGGTTGCTGGTTTCCCAGTTTTCCATGCGCTCACACGGACCAGAGGAAGCAGAATGCGTCATGCACAACTGGAGGTACCACAGCATGAGACCCATATATAAATGCCTTCAATACACTGACAGAGGACGGAGCTTAGGGATGGAACGGAGTCTGAAATGGCAGCCTATATAGGGCTCTGGTCAAAAGTAATGCACTACATAGGGAATAGGGTGCTATTTTGGATGCAACCTGAGTCTTCAGTATAGATAATCAAAACCTTGACTGCTATTTATGTATTTGACACGTATTTAACCAGGTTATTTGGCTGAAACAGCAATGGCCAGTCTGGGGAAGCGATGCAGCGGAGAGGACAGAGTTTTAATTGGAAGCAGGGGATGTTTAGGTGGCCAAGGTAATGCTCTCTCTCTCTCTCTCTCCCTCTCTCTCTCTCTCTCTCTCTCTCTCTCTCTCTCTCTCTCTCTCTCTCTCTCTCTCTCTCTCTCTCTCTCTCTCCCTCTCTCTCTCTCTCTCTCTCTCTCTCTCTCTCTCTCTCTCTCTCTCTCTCTCTCTCTCTCCTCTCTCTCTCTCTCTCTCTCTCTCTCTCTCTCTCTCTCTCTCTCTCTCTCTCTCTCTCTCTCTCTCTCTCTCTCTCTCTCTCTCTCTCTCTCTCTCTCTCTCTCTCTCTCTCTAGGCTGCTGTGATGTGATTGTTCAGTCAGTCATGCTCTATAATAATTTTTCCGATGCCAGCTGAATACACAATAGAGCCCATCAATGTCAGACTCACTGCCTGGCACACCTGACCGCACACCTGAATCCTTCCAATCTATCCCTCACGTCACAACCATCATTATCTTTCACTCATCTATGAGAACATGGAGTTACAAAAATATACATGGAATACTAGGCCTACAAACAGTTAGACCAACCCTCCATTACAGATACTACAGTACATTGGTACAGTGGATGTACTGAAACATATATTCACTTACAGTATACTGTGGTACAGTATATAGTATGTCATACAGTAATTGCTGTCAACATTTACATACTGTACTATGAATGTCAAAAAAGGTAATTACCTGTTCTCTTCTCCTAAATCTTCGGATTATGGTGGGACACAGTGAATCTACTGATGTTTGGATTGTACCCTTTGTCCAGCCTCCCTCATGCTCATACCATGGACAAGAACATGGTCAATCACAGTAGCTCTGATTTCATCAGATATGCCGTTCTTTGTCTTCGCTGACCACCTCGACCACCTCGACCTCCTCTCACACAAGCTCTTCCTCTCAGATTTCTATCCATTGCTTGGGGCCTCACAAGCCAGTGCTCTCTGAACTGGCTTACTGTATATGTTCCCTCACATCATTAGCCACAAGTGTGTAAGCAAATCTGTTCGTTTTGTTGAAGCATAATCGTCTTTGCCAAAAAATCACAAACTTTTGCGAATGCTTTGTGGCAAATTCGTGGCATATTATTTAAATAAAGTTTGTTATAGCTGGGATGGTACAAAAGCCTAAAGACACTGCGGCTCTGCAGGACTGGTCAAAAGTAGTGCACTAAATAGGGAATAGGGTGCCATTTGTGATGCAACCTAAATACTGTGTGTAAGCTTCCCCTACAGGTGAGTTAACTTTCTGATGCTGTGTATTTCTGTCTGTGAGGATGTGATATAATGGTTCATCCTCCTCTGCACGGCCTCCTCTCCAGCAGGCTACCCCTCAGCTCCTCTGTAGAGGGACGATAAACAATGCGACACTAGCCTCTGTCACCCTGCGAAGGGAAGATAAACAGCGTGACATCAGGGGACATTGGCATAGCTAATGACTCTACCTGTCAATCACAGCGGGACAAAACTCCAGGATTCTGGAACTTAGTGAACTTAGAGAAACTGAGATGCTCCACAAACTTTCTCACTCCTCTTGACTCCATCTGTTGATTTGAAACCCTAAAAATGTTCAACTCTGGCTGAAAATCGTAGTCCAGATTGACTCTGTCATATAGCTGTTTTATTTGATTCTTGTTTGTCAAGCTCTTTGTGATTCTTTCTGTAACGAAAAGCACTATAGAAGTTGAATAAATTCTTATTAATATTATTGTAGAAGTTGAATCCATCATCAGTTACCCTGCCTGACACTTTAGAATAGATTTTTACAATCAATGTCTCACTGTCACGTCTACTTCCGCTCCCCCTCTCTGGTGTTCAACGTTGCCGGTCTACTAACCACCGGTCCTGGCAACCCATCATTACGCACACCTAGCAACCTTCCTTACGCACACCTGCGCCTCATCATTAGGCACACCTGGAATTCATCACATCCCTGATTACTCCCTCTTTATCTAGCACTCCGTTGTTATCACCCATCAGGCAGTATTGTTGCTGTGTTCATGTTCAAACGCTACTCTTCTTCGTTTATTCATGTTCGTTCTTATTAAACTCAGCGACTGCACCTGCTTCCTGACTCCCTGCGTCTTCATTACAGAATATTGCCTCTCAAAATGGAGGCAGCAGCCAACCAAGACATCTCCCAGATGGTCGGTGAACAGGGAGACCTACTTCGCCAACACCACGACCAGCTGGCCAAACTAGGGATGGCTATGGATGAGGTCCTCCGCGTTCGTCAACGTCTAGATTTACATTTTACATTTTAGTCATTTAGCAGACGCTCTTATCCAGAGCGACTTACAGTTAGTGAATACATATATATTTATTTATACTGGCCCCCCGTGGGAATCAAACCCACAACCCTGGCGTTGCAAACGCCATGCTCTATCAACTGAGCTACATCCCTGCCGGCCATTCCCTCCCCTACCCTGGACGACGCTGGGCCAATTGTGCACCGCCCATGAGTCTCCCGGTCGCGGCCGGCTGCGACAGAGCCTGGATTCGAACCAGGATCTCTAGTGGCACAGTTAGCACTGCGATGCAGTGCATTAGACCACTGTGCCACTCAGGAGACTTCCTCAAGGGACGTCACCTCCAAAGAGAGGAGGATTCTCTATAATGAGTCGACCCAGCAAGCCAGCACCTCAGCCCATTCAACAGTCTGCCCAGGTCAGTGATGCCCATTTGTCCCTCCTGGACAAATAAGACGGGACTCCATCCAAATGCCGTGGCTTCCTCCTCCAGTCGCTATGGTTATTTCCCTGCTGACCGGGAGGGTGTTGGAGTGGGCTACGGCCATCTGGGAGAGTGGAGAGGAGGAGCTGGGTTCCTATGAGAGGTTCATGGCTCTGTTCAGAAGAGTCTTGGAACATCCACTGGAGGGCAGAGTGCGTCCCAACCCGGGAGCCACTAGAGCAGAGGGACGGCCCCGTGATCATCCATCTCCTGGGGCAGGTGCGAGTATTCCATCATCACTCTCCACCAAACCCTTTTTAGTACCGATTTCACTAGCCGGCTGTCCCTCTTGTTTTGTGTCAGCTCTAGTGGACTCCGGTACCGCATGGCATTTTATTGACCAGGATCTTGTCTCCTCCCTGAACATAACATCATACCCGCTCTACTCTCCGTTTCCTGTTCAAGCAATGGATAACCGACCACTGGGATCTGGGACAATCACACACATCACAGCACCACTCACCATCACCATGGGACCCCTGCACCAAGAAAGCCTTCCCTTCCTCATCATCCAGGCACCTGTACACAAAGTCATACTCGGCCTCCTGTGGCTCCAACGCCATGACCCCACCATCTCCTGGTCGAGGATTGAGATCACTGCCTGGGCACATGGATGTTGGAAGACCTGCTTTCCCTTACCCTGTGGTTCCACATCGGCTGAGAGTCCTGTGGTTGCCCTCCAGGCCGACATCCCGGAGGTTTACTGGAAGTTTTTTCCTAGACCCGCGCCACCTGTCTCCCTCTTCATCGCCCCTGGGACTGTGCCATCGACCTGCTAACAGACTCTGCGCAGCCGCGTCTACCCCCTGTGGTGGCTGAAACCAAGGTCATGGAGGAGTACGTCCAGGAGGCTCTCCAACAGGGTTTCATCCGCCCATCCACCTCCCCTGCGTCGGCAGGTTTCTTCTTCGTGGCCAAGCAGGAGGGGGTCTACGTCCTTGTGTTGACTAGAGGTCTCAATGCCATCCCGACCAAGTACCGCTACTTGGAAGACGGCCTTTAGCACAATGTCTGGGCACTACGAGTACTTGGTGATGTCTTATGGATTAGCCAATGCTTTGTCGGTGTTCCAGGCATTCGTTAACGAGGTGTTCAGGGATATGCTTGGTAGTCAGGTGGTCGTGTATATCGATGACATCCTGATCTACTCGGCCACCTTGGAGCACATCGCCCATGTCCGGGTAGTCCTGGGATGCCTCTTGGAGAACCATCTGTGTGTCAAAGCGGAGAAATGCCAGCTCCATCAGCCTGCCGTCTCCTTCTTAGGATATCGGATCATCCCGCAGGGAGTGAAAATGTATGCACTCACTAACTGTAAGTCGCTCTGGATAAGAGCGTCTGCTAAATGACTAAAATGTCAAATGAGTGGTTATGGAGGAGAGGAAGGTCGACGCATTCAGGTCATAGCCAGTCCCAACCACCATAAAGGGACTACAACGTTTTTGGGGGTTTGCCAACTTTTACTTCCACTTCATCAAAAACTTGAGCTCCATTGCCTCTCCCCTCACCTCTCTCCTCAAAGGTAACGTAAGTTGGTGTGGAGTCCTGCAGCCGATGAGGCCGATGAGGCCTTCCCCCTACTGAAGGGGCGTTTCACCTCCGCCCCGTTGCTGAAACACCCAGATCCTAGGCGGCCCTTCGTGGTGGAGGTGGATAGATTGTGACTTCCATCAATGTAATTGTCTGCATCACTTCCAATCCCCCATATGTTCGTTTTTTTCTTCTTGCAAATATATATATATATATATATATATATATATATACAGTGAGGGAAAAAAGTAGTTGATCCCCTGCTGATTTTGTATGTTTGCCCACTGACAAAGACATGATCAGTCTATAATTTTAATGGTAGGTTTATTTGAACAGTGAGAGACAGAATAACAACGAAAAAATCCAGAAAAACGCATGTCAAAAATGTTATAAATTGATTTGCATTTTAATGAGGGAAATAAGTATTTGACCCCTCTGCAAAACATGACTTAGTACTTGGTGGCAAAACCCTTGTTGGCAATCACAGAGGTAAGACGTTTCTTGTAGTTGGCCACCAGGTTTGCACACATCTCAGGAGGGATTTTGTCCCACTCCTCTTTGCAGATCTTCTCCAAGTCATTAAGGTTTCGAGGCTGACGTTTGGCAACTCAAACCTTCAGCTCCCTCCACAGATGTTCTATGGGATTAAGGTCTGGAGACTGGCTAGGCTACTCCAGGACCTTAATGTGCTTCTTCTTGAGCCACACCTTTGTTGCCTTGGCCGTGTGTTTTGGGTCATTGTCATGCTGGAATATCCATCCATGACCCATTTTCAATGCCCTGGCTGAGGGAAGGAGGTTCTCACCCAAGATTTGACGGTACATGGTCCCGTCCATCGTCCCTTTGATGCGGTGAAGTTGTCCTGTCCCCTTCGCAGAAAAACACCCCCAAAGCATAATGTTTCCACCTCCATGTTTGACGGTGGGGATGGTGTTCTTGGGGTCATAGGTAGCATTCCTCCTCCTCCAAACACGGCGAGTTGAGATGATGGCAAAGAGCTCGATTTTGGTCTCATCTGACCACAACACTTTCACCCAGTTCTCCTCTGAATCATTCAGATGTTCATTGGCAAACTTCAGACAGGCCTGTATATGTGCTTTCTTGAGCAGGGGGACCATGCGGGCGCTGCAGGATTTCAGTCTTTCACAGCGTAGTGTGTTACCAATTGTTTTCTTGGTGGCTATGGTCCCAGCTGCCTTGAGATCATTGACAAGATCCTCCCGTGTAGTTCTGGGCTGATTCCTCACCGTTCTCATGATCATTGCAACTCCACGAGGTGAGATCTTGCATGGAGCCCCAAGCCAAGGGAGATTGACAGTTATTTTGTGTTTCTTCCATTTGCGAATAATCGCACCAACTGTTATCACCTTCTCACCAAGCTGCTTGGTGATGGTCTTGTAGCCTATTCCAGCCTTGTGTAGGTCTACAATCTTGTCCCTGACATCCTTGGAGAGCTATTTGGTCTTGGCCATGGTGGAGAGTTTGGAATCTGATTGATTGATTGCTTCTGTGGACAGGTGTCTTTTATACAGGTAACAAACTGAGATTAGGAGCACTCCCTTTAAGAGTGTGCTCCTAATCTCAGCTCGTTACCTCTATAAAAGACTCCTGGGAGCCAGAAATCTTTCTGATTGAGAGGGGGTCAAATACTTATTTCCCTCATTAAAATGCAAATCAATTTATAACATTTTTGACATGCGCTTTTCTGGATATTTGTGTTGTTATTCTGTCTCTCACTGTTCAAATAAACCTACCATTAAAATGATAGACTGATCATTTCTTTGTCAGTGGGCAAACGTACAAAATCAGCAGGGGATCAAATACTTTTTTCCCTCACTGTATATATATATATATATATATATATATATATATATATATATATATATATATATATATTACTTTCCAACCCCACCACCCCTTCCCTAATTGGAGTAAACTAGTGAACAACAACACTTACGCTTCTACTTCCAGCTTATACATACTATATACACTTTATGGACACAGTCAATTTATAATAATTCTATTTTGTTTGGTTTTACTCCTGAACTTCCTCAACCTCTCCAATCGTTTTCATGATGTCCATCCGGTTTGCTTCTATATGTCATATCTTTCCAACTGTGCTCTTTCACAAAAGCTCTAAACCTATAACCTATATACTTATTATGGACACAGTATGCTTTACATTAGTTATGTTGTTGTTATTAGTCCCATCCTTCAGCTCCATTCAACACCTCCCATCTATCTCTTAACACCATACATATTGGATTTCTATTTGCCATATATTTTTCAACTGGACTGTGATGTTTCACAAGTTCTGAACCCTTCTATTCTCATTGTTTCTACAGATTGTAAATTGAAAATAAATATTTTTGCTAAAAGTATTATTATATTATTGATCGCTTGACTATGACTTTTCAGATCACCCAGTAGTGCTATCTGCAGGGATAGCTCCAGGTAAATATAGCTATCCTTCAGCCATTCCTGGACCTGTGTCCAAAAACAAGCTACAAATGGACAGTACCAAAACAAATGATCTAATGATTCTGTCTCTTCGCAGCAAAATCTGCAGAGCTGGGAAGATTGTATCCCCCATATGAATAACATTCTATTGGTAGCAAGAATTTTGTATAATAATAATTTATACGTTTTGAATCCGGCGTCGTTTTGCATATCAGTTCATAAACAATATGCCATGGAATCGGTACATCAAATCAATTCCCAACTATTTTGCAATCTATATGGGACGGCTGTCAATCCTTTGGTCCTTAAATGAAACTGGTATACTTTTTTATTTACCACAATTTTCTTTAACCAATAATGTTCTTTAATGCAGGGCCGACAGACAAGTTCCTTACTTTTCCCCCTTCCACTTTCCTCTTCCATTTTTGTGGTAATGCTGCAATTATTTGGTTGTAATTTTGGGTAGAGCAGACATTTCCATATGTTTTTGTTAGCTGCATGTGCGACAACTCCACCAGTCCTACCTATGATATCATTTACGAATATTATATATATATTTTTTTAAATTTCACAAAATATATTTTTTTTTTATCAATTAGTACAGTTGAAGTCGGAAGTTTACATACACCTTAGCCAAATACATTTAAAATCAGTTTTTCACAATTCCTGACATTTAATCCTAGTAAAAATTCCCTTTCTTAGGTCAGTTAGGATCACCACTTTATTTTAAGAATGTTAAAATGTCAAAATAATAGTAGAGAGAATGAATTATTTCAGCTTTTATTTCTTTCATCACATTCCCAGTGGGTCAGAAGTTTACATACACTCAATTAGTATTTGGTAGCATTGCCTTTAAATTGTTTAACTTGGGTCAAACATTTCGGGTAGCCTTCCACAAGCTTCCCACAATAAGTTGGGTGAATTTTGGCCCCTTCCTCCTGACATAGCTGGTGTAACTGAGTCAGGTTTGTAGGCCCCCTTGCTCGCACACACTTTTTCATGCCATCTATTTTTTGAAGTGCACCAGTCCCTCCTGCAGCAAAGCACCACCACAGCATGATGCTGCCATCCCGTGCTTCACAGTTGGGTTGGTGTTCTTCGGCTTGCAAGCTACCTCCTTTTTCCTCCAAACATAACGATGGTCTTTATGGCCAAACAGTTCTATTTTTGTTTCATCAGACCAGAGGACATTTCTCCAAAAAGTACAATATTTGTCCCCATATGCAGTTGCAAACTGTAGTCTGGCATTTTTGGAGCAGTGGCTTCTTCCTTGCTGAGCAGCCTTTCAGGTTATGTCGATATAGGACTTGTTTTACTGTGGATATAGATACTTTTGTACCTGTTTCCTCCAGCATCTTCACAAGGTCCTTTGCTGTTGTTTTGGGATTTATTTGCACTTTTCGCACCAAAGTACGTTCATCTCTAGGAGACAGAACGCGTCTCCTTCCTGAGTGGTATGATGGCTGCGTGGTCCCATGGTGTTTATACTTGCGTACTATTGTTTGTACAGATGAACGTGGTACCTTCAGGCATTTGGAAATTGCTCCCAAGGATGAACCAGACTTGTGGAGGTCTACAATATTTCTTCTGAGGTCTTGGCTGATTTATTTTGATTTTCCCATGATGTCAAGCAAAGAGGCACTGAGTTTGAAGGTAGGCCTTGAAATACATCCACAGGTACACCTCCAATTGACTCAAATGATGTAAATTAGCCTATGAGAAGCTTCTAAAGCCATGATATCATTTTCTGGAATTTTCCAAGATGTTTAAAGGCACAGTCAACTTAGTGTATGTAAACTTCTGACCCACTGGAATTGTGATACAGTGAATTACAAGTGAAATAATCTGTTTGTAAACAATTGTTGGAAAAATTACTTGTGTCATGCACAAAGTAGCCGTCCTAACCGACTTGCCAAAACTATAGTTTGTTAACAAGAAATGTGTGGAGTGGTTGAAAAACGAGTTTTAATGACTCCAACCTAAGTGTATGTAAACTTCCGACTTCAACTGTATATTTGAGTTTAACCACCATTTGTTGCATTATTTGTTCTGTCGTTTCTGGAGGATTAAATTGAAATTGCAACCAACTTTCTATGGCTTGTTTTAGAAATAGTGATATTTGGTAGATTTCCTTTTCAAATAACTGAAAGTGAGAGATTGTAATCTGAATAAAGGGAAAAAGGCCATTCTTGAACATGGGGTGAGACAATCTTATTAATTTGCTAGAGAACCAGTTCGGATTTAAGTATAACTTTTGTAAGACTGAAGCTTTTAGTGATAGGTCTAATGCTTTAATATTTAATAATTTCTGTCCTCCGAATTCATATTCATTATGTAAATAGGCTAGTTTCATTTTGTTTGGCTTGCCGTTCCAAATAAAATGGAATCTTTTTTTCTCATATAATTTTAAAAAACTGTTCGCTAGGCAAGACCATAAGCAAACAGGTAAACTGGAATAATACTAAAGAGTTAATCAGGGTGATTTTTCCACAAATAGAAAGGTATTTACCTTTCCATGGTAGCAAGATCTTATCTATTTTTGCTAACTTTCTATAAAAATGTATTGGAGTGAGAGCATTTATTTCATTTCGGAATATGTATTCCGAGTATATCCACATCACCTTCAGACCATTTTATTGGTAAACTCCACGGTAATGTAAAAATTGTATTTTTTAGTGATCCAATACGTAATATAGTACATTTATCATAATTTGGTTGTAATCCAGAGTGGTTAGAAAATGTATCTAGATCCTCTATGAGGCCTTGGAGGGATTCAAGTTGGGGATTTAAAAGAAAACATGAATCATCAGCGTACAATGACACCTTTGTTTTTAAGCCCTGGATTTCTAATCTCTTGATATTATTGTTGGATCTGATTTTAATAGCTAACATTTCGATGGCCATAATAAATAGATATGCCGATAGTGGACAACCTTGTTTTACTCCTCTTGACAGTTAAAACATTTCTGAGAAATAGCCATTATTTAGTATTTTACACCTTGGGTTACTATACACTCACTAACTGTAAGTCGCTCTGGATAAGAGCGTCTGCTAAATGACTAAAATTTTAATATACATGATTTTAACCCATTTTATAAGAGATTCTCCAAAATTGAAATGTTCCAGGCATTTATATATAAACTCCAGTCGTACTTTATAAAAAGCCTTTTCAAAGTCAGCTATGAATAGCAGGCCTGGTTTCTCAGATTTTTCATAGTGTTCTATTGTTTCCAGTACTTGCCTTATATTATCTCCAATGTATGGTCCATGTAAAAAGACTGTATGATTAGAATGAATAATGTCAGCTATGCGCTATACATTTTGCTAGAATTTTTGCATCACAACACTGAAGTGTAAGGGGCCTCCAATTTTTTTAATGGACTGGATCTTTATATTTCCCACTTGTATCCTGTTTCAGTAATAATGAATTCAGACCTTCTTCTTGAGTGTCTGATAATCTATAAGTTACATAGGAGTGGTTAAAACATGCTAATAACGGTCCTCTGAGTATATCGAAAAGGTCTGGTATACCTCGACTGGTATGTCATCCAACCCTGGAGTTTTCCCGGACTTAAAGTCTTTAATTGCATCCAGAAATTCCTCATCTGTAATTTCACCTTCACATGAGTCTTTCTGTATGGCTGTTAATTTTACATTATCAATAGAAAAAAAATCCATACAATTACCTTCAGTTAGAGGAGATGGAGGCGACTGAAACAAAAACATATGCTTTGCTTCCTACTTCAAAATATAATTTGGTGAATCTTGGGTGACGCCGTCATTTGTAACCAGTTTCAGTAAATAATTTTTTTCTATTTTGAAGATTCAAAAATCATTTGGTGCATTTTTCACCATATTCCATCCAGTTTGCTTTATGTTTATAATATATTACACTTGATCTTTCTTGAATAAGTTTCTCAATTTCTTTTTGTTTTTCGTCTAATTTATTCTGAGCCTCTGTGTTAAATTTTTTATTGCTATCTATCTGTTCTGTTAGACCTTCTATTTCCTTTGTTAGTATAGACTCTTTTGACCTAAATTGCTTTTGTTTTCGAGATGAGTACTGAATTGCATGGCCTCTAAAGGCACAATTATGGGCCCTTTTCTTTACTAGATTCAACTTAACCCTGTCATATCACCCACATTCAAAGTACATAAACGCCCTGTCCCGTCTCCACTATTTGGGAGAGGTTCCTGTCCTGGGTGCGCCCATCATACCACTCTCTTGAATTGTTGCCCCCGTGCTTTGGGACATAGAAGTTGACATCCGCCAGGCTCTGGAGAAGGAACCCACGCCTGCTACCTGTCCTCCGTAGCGCACCTACTTTCCCACAGAGGAATAGGATCGCCCATTGACCCAGGCGCACACATCCATTGCCGCTGGACACCCAGGTGTCGCCCGCACCACTCAATCCATCTCCGTTAAGTACTGGTGTCCCACCTTAGCGCAGGACGTCGCCCGTTACGTCAACTCCTGCTATGTATGTGCCCAAACCAAATCTCCCGGCACGCTCCAGCTGGGAAACTCCTTCCCCTCAGCGGCCTTGGTCCCATCTGTCCATAGATGTTGTTGCTGATCTTCCCCTGTCTGATGGTTTCTCCACTGTTATTGTTGTTGTGGACAGATTCTCCAAATCCTGCCATTTTATCCCTCTCTCTGGTCTACCAACCGCTCTCCAGGTCACTGATGCACTGTTCCAGCAGGTCTTCCGGCACTATGGCCTTCCGGAGGACATCGTCTCCGACCGTGGTCCCCAATTCACATCGCGGGTATGGAGAGCCTTCATGGAGAAGCTGGGGGTCACAGTCAGCCTCACATCCAGGTACCGGCCTCAGTCCAACGGGCAGGTGGAGAGGATTAACCAGGAGCTGGGGAGGTTCCTTAGGAGTCACTGTCAGGACCGGCAGGGGGAGTGGGCCCGGTTCCTTCCCTGGGCGGAGTACGTCCAGAACTTACTTCGTCACTCGTCACCCTTCTAGTGTGTCCTGGGGTACCAACCGAAGCCCCTGCGGTGGACAAGTGATTCCGGCGCACAGAGGAGGATTAGGATGCTTCCCACGTTTGGCTCCAACGTGCTGTCCGCCGAAGCAAGGCACCCGTATTCCATCCTGTTGATCATGTCTGGATCTCCACCAGGAACCTCCCGCTCCGCCTGCCCTGTTGGAAGCTGAGCCCCCGGTTTGTGGGGCCATTCAAAGTCCTCCGGAGGGTCAATGAGGTAACTTACCGATTACTAACTACCAGATCTCACCCTCTTTTCACGTTTCCCTCAGGCTGGTGGTTCCTGGTCCAGTGGCTGATGCCATCCCCCTCGACAACCCTCCGCATCCCCAGGATATTGAGGGAATCCACACCTATGCCGTCAGATCCCTCCTGGACTCCCGACGTTGTGAAGGTCGGCTCCAGTACTTGGTGGATTGGGAGGGGTACGGACCAGAGGAGCGGTGTTGGGTTCCGGTGAACGACATTCTAGATCCCAACATCATCCGAGATTTCCACCTTCGCCGTCCGGACCGGCCCGCTCCTCGCCCTCGGGGCCGTCCTCCTGGCCGGCGTCATCCTGCGGCTTGAACCATGCGTCGGGGGGGGGGGCACTGTCACATCTACGTCGCCGGTCTACTAACCACTGGTCCTGGTAACCCATCATTATGCACACCTGAACTTCATCACTTCCCTGATTACTCCCCCTTTATCTAGCACTCCGTTGTTATCGCCCATCAGGCAGTATTGTTTCTGTGTTCTTGTTCAGTCGCTACTCTTGTTCATTTATTAAACTCACCGACTGCACCTGCTTCCTGACTCCCGGCGTCTTCGTTATACTCACTCTAATGGTGAGGTGACCTACATGCATCCGATATACATGCAATATGATCTTCTGGAATAACAGGTGTCATTTCAACATACATCCTATCACACTAAATGGTAAGAAGACAGGGTTGAATGAATAGAGATAAGATGGAAATGGAGAGACAGTGGGTCACAGTAACTCACCACACACACACACGGAAGAAGAAATCAATCGGGACAGTGATAAAATGTAATGCATGTACAAACATTCACTAAAGCTGTAATGATCTTCTCTAGTACGTGATGTAGGGCCTTGGACATACACTGTGGTACACTCTTGACAGCGTGGATGAAAAGTGGCATGGCTTCCATTTTGAAAAAGCATCTCTGAGGCAATCTGGCAGGTGTAGGCATGTGTAATATACACTTCGGGAATGGGAAGGCTTCCTAAGAGATTTTAGATGACAGCCATTCTTCATAGAAAAGAGGTTTGAACAATATTTACAATAGAGAACTTATCGCACTATATTCCATATGGTATTGGTTATGTCCCAAATGGCACCCCTTTTGATCAGGGCCCATTATCGTGCACTACTTTTGACTAGGACACATTAGGCTCTGGTCAAAAGTAGTACACTATATACCCTAGTCAAAAATAGTGCACTATATAAGGAATAGGGTGCCATTTGGGATGCAGTCATTGTGTTACGTGTCCGTGTTAGAAGGAAGTTCATAATACTAAACCACCTGAGGTGTATACTTAATACAGCTGAGTATCAGAGTTTAGGAGAGAGACAATGTTTTCTGTTCTCTCACTTACATCAGATAAGAGCAGATTAAATATATCTCTCACTCCCCGTAACCTCCCCAGACACCATGCAGAAGCCCAATCTACACACACACACGTGCATGTGTGAGTGCACACGCACACATACAAAAACACACACAGCAGTATTGGCTTTGTCAGTGAGTGGACAGGTGTTGTGAATGAGGACAATCCAGCACAACCTCTCTCTGTTCCTCTCTTTATCTCTCTTGCTCTCTCTTTCCTTCTCTTTCTCTCTCTTCCCTCTATCTCTCTCTGTTACTCTCTTTCTCTCTCTTTCTTTCTCGCTCTCCTTGTCTCTCTCTCTTTCTCTCTCCTTCTCCTTCTGGAAACTTTCTCTCCCTCACTCTTCTTTCTTTTACTTTCTTTCTTTCTTTCTTTCTTTCTTTCTTTCTTTCTTTCTTTCTTTCTTTCTTTCTTTCTTTCTTTCTTTCTTTCTTTCTTTCTTTCTTTCTTTCTTTCTTTTTCTTTCTTTCTTTCTTTCTTTCAGGAGGATGACTTCACCATGGTGGAGTCATTCCAGCTGCTCCTGTGGTATCCAGCATCTGGGAAGAATTCTGCTCTGGAACATCTAGTGCCGGAACACAGGACCCACATGATAGAACCCAACACTAACTCTGGAACAGAGAACCCACATGACAGAACCCAACTTTACCTCTGGAACACAGAACCCACATGACAGACCACAACTTTACCTCTGGAACACAGAACCCACATGACAGATCCAAACTCTACCTCTGGAACACAGAACCCACATGATAGAACCCAACTCTACCTCTGGAACACAAAATCCACATGACAGAACCCAACCCACAGAACCTACATTATTCGCCTACATATCTCACTGAAACACCCATCCAGGTCTCTTATCACTACTTTGTTTCCTTTTCTGTCTCCCTCTCCTCCAACCCTACCCACTCATCCCCTACCCTTTTCTGTCTCCCTCTCCTCCAACCCTACCCACTCATCCCCTACCCAGATGGTTGTCACAATCTTTGCTCTCTCTCTCCCACTACTCTCTCCTCTTCTATCCTATCATCTCTCTGTTCTGCTAAATTCTTCTCCCTCCTGTCTCCTGATTTTGCCTCTTCGACCCAACTCTCCTCCCTTTCCGCATCCTATGACTCACACTATCCCCTTTCCTCCCGGCCGGCTCGGCCCTCCTCTCCTGCTCCGTGGCTCAGTGACTCATTGTGAGCTTACAGAACAGGGCTGTGGATAGCTGAGTGAAAATGGAGGAAAACTAAACTTCTGGAGGACCTATCATCCTTTCACTCTCTTCTCTCTAAATTCCCTTCTTCTGTATCTGCTGCTAAAGCCACTTCTACCCCTCTAAATGTCAAGTTTCTGCTTTTAACCCTAGGAAACCCTCCCTAACTCCAGGCTATGCTCAAACCCTACCCCCCAACCCGAGCACTCCATTCTGCCACCTCTGGTCTCTTGGCCCTCCCACCCCTACGGGAGAGCAGCTCCCGCTCAGCCCAGTCCAAGATATTCTCTGTCCTGGCACCCCAATGGTGGAAACAGCTTTCCCTTGAAGCTAGAACAACAGAGTCCCTGCCCATCTTCCGAAAAAATATGAAACCCTACCTCTTCAGAGAGTATCTTAAATAATCCCACAATATCCCCCCTCGCACCAACTCCTCATGCACGCCGAACCCTTCTCACGCCCGTTGTCCCACCTACCTATCTTAAGATGAATGCACTATCTGTAAGTCTCTCTGGATAAGAGCATCTAGTAAATTACTAAAATGTCAAATGTAAATGTACCCAACTGCTTCTGGAATACATAACCCTTTTCACAATCTGGCCACTGGAGTACAGAACTCATTTAATGATCATGAGCTTCAACCTCTCAGAAGGACCACACACAAAAACTGCTATTCAACTCAACGTACTGTGACTTCATGTCCAAACCTCACAAGACAATAGAACAACACAAGCCTTATTTGAACAAGCTTACTAAGAAGCATACATCAAGCCAGGTCTAAATAACAGCACTGAAATGTCTCATACCCGAATAAAGTTAGATACCTTCACATACTCAGCGACTGTAAAGCGAAGGTGAAAGTAACAGAATATTTACTCAAACGTACCTAAGCTACTGCCACCATCTAGTGGCGAAAAATGAGCATTGCAGGTGCTCCATCTCTGGAACATAATGAACTAAGTAGACCAGACCCATCTGCTATCATATTGGTGCCTATGGGAGAACCACCCCTTAAGTGGACAGGAACTGTTTACAATTTCTTTCAATGGTAAACAAAATTCACCCAACTTATTGTGGGAAGCTTGTGGAAGGCTACCCGAAACGTTTGACCCAAGTTAAACAATTTAAAGGCAATGCTACCAAATACTACTTGAGTGTATGTAAACTTCCGACTTCAACTGTAGATACTTTTGTACCTGTTTCCTCCAGCATCTTCACAAGGTCCTTTGTTGTTGTTCTGGGATTTATGTGCACTTTTCGCACCAAAGTATGTTCATCTCCAGGAGACAGAACACGTCTCCTTCCTGAGCGGTGTTGTGGAAAATAATCACTATACTTTATTAAAAATCTTTCCGAGTTTTTGTAGAATCAAGAATGACTTTATTACAATTTCGATAAAGCCAGGCTAATCTGCAGATTAGGGCCCCCCCTCTCTCTCTCTTCCCTAGCTATATAATCTCCTTCACACGTACCCTATCTTAAAATCCCTCCCCCTTCAGTTTCCCGCTCTTTATCGCTCCGCCCACTTCCTTTGTCTATGATGGCGGCTAAATTCGACTTTCATTCAGTTCAGAATCAATAGTAATACAATCAATCAATCCCTTCTTTTGCAAAAACACTCATGTTTAGTTTAAACACTGTTCAACCCCGGCTCTCCCGGGCTTGACCTGAAGACTGATTGTTGAACATGACAGATCCATACTTAAATCTTTCAAACATACATAAACCCCACCCCATCCTGCTGTAATCAATCAAGAAGATAGCCAAGGAGAGACAAAGGTTTAGCCTGAACTCTGCTCAACCCTGGCCACTTATTCCACTTTGTTTGAGGAGTGAAGCAAAAGGCCACAGTCTGCTTTCAGTCACTGATAACGTAGGACAGCCATGGATTTCAGTAAGAGTGAGCAATTCGACCCTAGGTCAGATTCCCACTTTACCCACACACACACAGTGAAAGGACCCAATTGAGTTCCTGGCCCAGCAACAAAGAATTCTAACTCTATGTTCGTGATTAACCCAGTTTTATCTCATAGTCCACTAAAAAAATATCCATCATATCCCCCCATATGGGATTACTAATCCCATACATTTAAAAAGTATATGATGTTTATGCTATCAATCACAATCTTTGCATTCAAGGTTATACTCATAATGAACAATATCAATATGTCTACTTAAAACAATTCCAATATAAGTGTTAGTATCCTAACACATTAAAACTAACGTAGAATGACAATTTTTAGTTAGTCACCTTTTTTCCATCATTCAAAGTTAAAACTCTCACCTTGGCACATACTGACACTGGCAGAATGTACATTTATATTATCCATAATTCTAGCATTAGCTTCCTCATAAAGAGAATTACAACAGATCAGTATCTCAATGCATTCCCAGTCTAAATTACTATAAATGTAGCAGTGTATAATACCTCCTTAATCAACCTACTACCTCAAATAACTATCCCTTCCTCCCCCGGCTCTCAATCTTCTGGCGTTTCTTCATTATGTTCTTCAGATAGCTTCATAGTTCATCTTGGATTGCCCATGGCAATTTCCCAATTCCAATTTCACACCTGAGCCGCCCCACCTCTACCTCCATTCTGTTTTGCCAACCAGTATACCCAAACTATGAGAAATGTTATATTTGAATTGCTCTCTCTTCCTGCCCACTCCAAATGGACTCCTGTCACATTCTTGAAAGAAAGGGTATAAGAGAAAAGGCAGTTGATTGCTTCGATTGGATGCTGGTTCTGAATCAGGTCTCCTGGTAGAGGTGGTGCTGGACAGGAACGTCTTCAACGCCTTTGTTGCTCCCCTTCAGCCGGGTAGAGGGTTTTTGGTTTTTATTGAGGTTCACACCATTCTGGACCGAATTATCTCTGCTATGCATTACGACACCATCCGTAGTAACCTCAAGAAAGGACAGATCATAACATTTTATTTAAATTCATTTCCAATCCAAAAAATCCCTGTAAGCATTGACTATATGACAAATTATTAGGTTTCACCAATCATTCTTAATACCAATTTCTAATACTTGACCCTGCTGCCTGATATATTTTTCTTCGAGGGGTGTCTGCATTCCAAAGGCTATCTGTTTAAATGCCACAGAGTTTCACATTCTCCCTTGAATTTTCCCAAATTATATAACCCAATTGTTTTATTGTAACACTCCTATATTTGCTCATAGTCTATTTGATATTACTCTGGCATTTTCCTTTTCCTTGTTCCTATTCTAACAACTAATTGCTTACACTTCTCTCCCCATACTGGTGGATTATTAAAAAATATATCCTGGTGAATTACTGTTAATTATTTTAAAGGAGATGTGGTGCATAATATACTATTTTCTTTATCTAATTTTAATGTAATATATTGTACTCTTCTATACTAGTCATTATTTAACGGCTCCTTCCATTCCCTTTCTTCTGCAGTTGGTATGGTTCTAACATGTACAGGGTTTAGTGCACTTTCCCAAGGAATAACTACTTCACCAACACTTCCCCCTGAAAATGTAGCACTAAGTACAATATCAAATTGTTTATCTAAGTCTTGGGCTGTTATCCTTATGTCTATGATCCACCTGTCTTTTTCTTTTATTATCTTAAGGTCACAGTTACCCCATGTGATTTCCCCATAATCCTTGTGCTGATTCCTCCCACACCAATAACCAGTTTACCCTCGTACTTTAATAGCGATCCCTTTCTGTATTTTAGTTATGGTTCCTGCCTGTGCCGGAATATACATTTTAATCCTGTCTGTTTCTCTTCTCTGTCTTGTTCTTTTGCTCTTTACTATTGTCAGTATGCTATTCCCTTTATTCAGGGGAACTACTCAAGGGCAGAGACATCAATGATGGGGATATCTGGTGCGTCTTGGATGTATGAAATATATTGAAGCTCTAGAAGGTCTCGAAGGTCTCGAAGGTCTGCCCCTCCGCCGAGGGAATCAGCAAGAACACGTAGCTCATCAGTAATTGCTATCCTCCCCCATCTCCTGATTCTTGCCAGTGCCAGCATCCTCAGCTCTCTCATCTCTAAGTCATCGGTTCCCTCATGGTACTCTGGTACATTGGTTTAGATGATACCAGGTCGCGCTCACCTCTATCCATACAGCCGTTGGTGTAACCTGGATGACGATGTATGGTCACTTTAGCTGTTAACCTTCTTCTGTCACTAGGGTCTCCGGATCAGCCAGAGTCCCTCTCAATCCATCGACCTCGGTCTGCGAAGAGTGTCCTTCTACCAGCCTACCCATAGGGATGTTCGGAGTGACTGCTGCAAAGACACACAAACACAGACAAACACAAAAGACAACAATGCTACCCAATGGCGGGCCGTCTTCCTCTCCTGGGATTGGAACACTCCTATAGTGGGAAACATGGATCTAAGTATCTGTCTCTGCCACTTTTACTATCATTGAGGTTGCCAACACCTGGTACGGGCCCCTCAACATAGGGTCTTTCCAGCTCTTTTTTCTGTAGTCTTTTACCGTCACATAGTCTCCAGGGTGCAGAAAATGCTCAGATTCTCCTACTCAGTTGGGCAGAGTTGCCTTCACCCATGGAAAGAATGTCTTAAGAACATTGTTAGGTTAGGTGAGACACAGTATGCTACTTATGTCATCTCTTCTGTCAGGAGAAGCCTTGAGATTATGAAGCGCACCTCTTGCAGCTTGTTGCAGTCCACTCGTTTCATAGACAGGTCGCCTCTACTCCCTGCCTCCTACCACCACTATACTTCCACATGAAACATTTAATCTAACCAATAACACATTCATTACTACTGCTCACATACTTAATACAATTTGCACATTTTACCACAAAAAAAAACATTAAAACCCCTGTAACCACAAAAACATTAAATCCCATGTTAACCATTTAAAAAAAAAATCCCATGTAACCAATACTTCCCCCCTTTGGACACATGCATCACATCGTGATTAATGTGTTATAAAAACAAAACAACATCAATATTGCCTGTTAAACCAAAATAATAATTGAACTTAAAATGACAACCTTTGATAATATCTTAACCTAATTGTATTCCATAACATTATTCAAGGAATATCTCTCCTTCAGGACTAACTCTCTCACTTCATCCTTGTCCTGTTTGGAATGATATATAGGATTATTGCCAAATTATAAACTTCTTCATAATCATCAGTATTATAAATGACCCTTAACTCGGTGTAAATTACCTTAAACTCATCATCCTATGTCACTCGGTTTTCCAGTGTAGGTGGTCAAATCACACTAGAAAATCAGGACAAAGGTCAGAGGTCATTCAACCCTTTTAAAGAAATGTTTCATTCTAGAGTAGACTAATCATTAAAAACCGTCAAAACACTTCATACATTTTGTATCCTAAGTCTACAGTAAGTCCTTAGTACAGCTCTTTTCAAAAGAAATCACACGTATTTACTTATCACTCAGTAAATAAAAGCCCAAAATACATGTGTTTGCCCCCTTAAGACATATCACTTCTACCCCGTGAAAATAACCCTCAAATCAAAAATCTAAATCCTATACAGTTAACATTTCATACTGAGTAGGTTGTTTGTGGTTATTTGAAAACCATATAGTAAAACAACAACCAAACAAAAAATGGCCAAGCCTTATTTATTGTCTCGGAAAATATTTCAAAGAAAATAGAAAATCACTCCCCCCTTTTTCTTGGAAGAAAAAGTACACATTTAGTTAGTTTCCATTTTGATACCTCTTAACCAGTCCAAACAATCTAAATTCGAAATTCTCACTCTCTATTCCCACATATCCTGATTCCCCCACTCAGAAAACCCTAAAGAATATCACTCGTGACTGCTCCCTTCCCCGATGAATTCCACAATCCAGTGCACATAAAACAAAATAAAGTCCCATAAGATTTAACCTAGGCTTTTCCGTAGTCTCAAATACAGTCAATTTCTCTGTGATATTTGATCCCAAGTATCTATTAAAATGTTGTTTGAGACGTGGGTCTCCTACATCTCCCTCATCATTCATACTGTAGGGGATTTCCATCAATCCCAGAAAAAAGACTCCCAATCAAGACACATCAGACATTATCATGTTTAATTAAGTGGAATATACACCTATAACATAACAAACCCATAACCACTTTCCAGCAATCTAACCATTTCAACCTGCTGCATTGATTTTAGTAAAAATATAAATTGTTGTGCAATCAATCCAGAACCTACAAAAAGTTAGTCCTGTCCCCTAGTCAAAAATACATGCTTCTCTAGCTACCCTGATGTGGTCCTCCCCATGAGTTCTAAGATTGCTGCCATTCATCTTAGCTGGTGCCATTTCTTTGCCAATTTCCCTGTTGTGGTTGCCTAGGCACTCACGGCTTGGTAGGACAATCCCTTCTCATATGTCCTGATTGATTACACCCCCAGCAGACACCTGGTCTTCTTGGTCCACCATTCTGGTGTGTCTGATGCTGTGGTTGGTACCATTGATTCTTGGGTCCATTTTCATTATTCTTGTTTTGCCACTCTCCAGGGGATTGTTGTGTGTACACATTCACTACTGGTAAGGCAGGAGGTCTTTTGCCTTGCTGCTGAAGCGGTATCTGTTGACCTTCTTGGAGAACAGGTGTAGCTTGTGTTTTCTTTTTGTCCTTTCTTGTCAGCTCTTCCAGCTGCACCTGTCCCAGTTTTCTCAGAATCTCTCTCCAATGCTTCACCAATTTCCGTTCATCCCTCCTGTATTTCTCCATTGTGTGGATAATATTTAGCAGAATTCCTTGCGTGATTCTGACGTTAGTCCCTCTGTCTCACTCTGTCCTTGATCAGAGTCAGCATACTGTCTAAGTTGTTCACCTTCCTCATCACTTGTATTCCCATCATACTCTTGTTCATCTATCCCATAATTTTCCAGTTTCGTTACCATACCCCTCAGTCCTCCATAACAGTCTATATCTAAATGTGATAGTTTTCCTCTTCCTGGTGTGGAAACCTGCTGCTTCCTTTTTTCTACTTCTATCTCTACATTCCCTGTTATTGAGACTAGACCTGTGACCTGAGAATACTGCCCCCCTTCTGTGTATGGTGGTGGTGTAGTTAAGCCAGCCTTTTTCGGTCCACTCTCCCTCTCCATTAGTATCCTTCTAGCCTTGACTATGCTGTACCTCCAACTCTTTCCTTCCTCCCAGAATATTTTCAAGATTTCTTTCTCTTGCTCTCTCTTCTAATATTCTTCTTATCCTTTGTTCCCTTGTCTCATCTCCCATTCAGATAACATAATTGCTCTCCTGTCCTTATGTGCTATATTATTTGTATTTAGATCCTCTATCTTTCTCATTACTTTCCTGTAAGTTACCTCAAATTTAGAAAACCACTCTCTCTTTCATGTGTTTAGGTATATTCCCAGTGGTTTGTTCAGCCTCGGGTCACTAGACCACACCCTACTTTCCCCGATCAATATCCTCATTACTCTACTTTCCACAAAAAAAAAACGTTGTATTAACATACTCTATTTTACCCGTATCTGAATTTTTGTATCTGTTCTCTCTTTCCTTCCATGTGTGTACCTCCTATGTTATTATTATTATTATGTTTGCTGCCACTGTATATTGTAACCCTATGTAACATCCCCTTATATTCCCCTGTTTTCCTGTGGTTGTCTTTCTAATCTTCGTCTCTGCATTTATTCCCAAATCTTGGATGTTAGCTTTCTCTTTTACTTGTATATATCTGGACAGCTAGACCCTATCTTAAATTCTCCTATCTAGAGTTCTATTATTACTCTCATTACTGGATCAATGACATAGGTAATAGCTGTTTCGCATTAGCTTGTGCCTTTTCCGGATAATGTTATAATTGTATCTTATTGTACCTTTTTATTTGGGCATTTTTATTGTTCAGAAATGTGGTGGGTACTCTCTTCGTTCACTGGACTTTATCCTGCTAACTGTTCCAAATGTCCGAACTGAATTTGGTAAAAGGTCTTTTATGTACTCTGCGCCATCGTCTTGGAACACCTTACAAAATAATTTTAAACTGGAAGAACTTGTCCCGATTGGTGTTTTTAAATCTCTGATGAAGGATTTTGAGGCTGATTCCCTGACCTGTCAATGTTTTTAATTTGCTATTTTTGATATTGTTATACTCTTGTGAATTCATGAATGGTTTTTACTAGATTACTTGTAGTTTTTCATGTTGTCTGTCTGTAATTTTTTGTAATGACTTGGTGCTGCCTATCTTGGCCAGGACGCTCTTGAAAAAGAGATTTTAAATCTCAATGAGCCCTTCCTGGTTAAATAAAGGTTAAATAAATAAATAAATAAAATAAAATAAAAAAATTGGATTAATTTAGTTAAAATATAAATTTGTTGTTTAACAAATCTAGAACCCACTATAAATTGGTGCTATTCCATCAGCATAATAGCTAAAGCTACTTGCAATCCACTGGTCCACGTAACGAAAACAAATTATCGTTTTAGAATTCCTTAACTATTTGCATACGTCACTGGTGTTACGCAAACTATAGAATAAAGTAATAACAATTAGAATTTGTCAAAGAAATGTTTTCCATTCAACTATTCAGACTTCTGCTTCCAATGTCTCTTACAGCTCGATCCAGTCAAGCAAGTACGACTCTCTTTTACCCGCGAATTAGAACCATAAATTATTTTCCTTTGTTATCAATTCAAATCATTGCCACAGCTCTATCGCAACTATTCCTGTTGAATAAGTGAGTCGTTCAATTCGAACCTTGCAAACGACTAAATTCCTGTCTGACATCACAAAAACAACACTGTTTTATCATTTTACACAATCCAAAACCATACTTGAACTATAATCAGAAAATCTAGGTTTTTAGTCAGTAATGCAGAATCTATACTTTATTGGTAATGACAAGTAAATCCTCCTTTATTCCAATTATATAATGGTCTGTAGTTTTAGTATCTGGCACATACCACATTTATCAGAAAATAGCTTTAAAGGACACATATCTAACAAGCTCAAGGGAAATGACTTAGCAGTCAACGAGTCAAATCTACATTCATTAATTTGGACACAGATCTAACGAATTTAATCAAATGGATTATGTTCTTTCCCCTAATATACTAAAATTCCTTTACAATATCACCTCTGCTCCGAAATGATAGGTAGTTATTATAATGCTTAATCTTTATTTCTATCACATAATCTATGTACTGTCTCCCACCCCCCATGTCTACGTGTTTGGGCGCGCAAGCCAGCACTTATATATTATTCCACTTTTATCCAATCTCTAATAATCAATTACCCGCACATAACATTCATCATATTTTAATATTATTCATATCAACCAACGCATTCATATTTCTAATGATTCTTTATTACCACAAGTTAGTTTACCCTAATCTAGTCCCAGCGGAACATCAACTGTAACTACCTAGAACCGTCCCCTCAGTCATAGACTCCTCCCAGAATCCTATAGACTGGTCACTATTCACTGATATTACACTATTCTATGCCAGGCAGTGTTGTGCAACCCCCAAGATATCATTATATAAAAAGCGTATTATTCAAACCTATATAACATTATCATACACACCTCCTTATCTTATCATCCAAACCTCAGAGTGCGACTCATTTTCCACATTTATACCATTCTCATATCACATTCACACAATTTTGTTCTCTTAATCACTATTTGTATAACCTACAGGAATATTTTATTCTATAAAAGTGCCCAGATTTGGAATGTTAACCCTAGCACGTTTGACATTTCACTATGGTCAATTTTTACCCTAATCCTATATTACTTCTAAATATCCCACATGTAATGAACCCCCAAAAGCTTGACCGAAATACAATGTGTTGACGTCATATGATCACCCCCGTACACGTGACCTGTTCCTCCAACAGGATTTCTCATACCCCTCCGGGAAAAGACATACACCTTCTCATCTTCTTCTCCCAGTAACGTGAATTTTCCACACTCCGTTAGTAAATTAATATCCACATTCTATTAATTCTCCTCTTCCTAATGCAAGATTGGGCTTGCCCTTTCTTCACCAGCCTTAGAAGCTTCAAATGACCTAAAATATAGTTTTACACTTTCTTCACAAAGAAAAGGCTATTATTTGCAGGATTTCTTTTTATTTTCCGATCACTCACATAGATAAGCAGCCACTCGTGCTTAAATGAATCAGACAGAATGAATCACTGAATGACTCACAGCCGCTCAAGCTAACCATTCACCTGTACGAGATGAGCAGACCTACTCTATCTAATTTCTTTCTCTATACTCTGAAGCCCTGGTGGCTGTTCACAACCGTTCACCTACCTGAGATGAACGGCGCGACTTCCAATTTATGGTGTCACCTACTCCGGATGACCTACTTTTTTTACCCGATTAGCTGTCTAATTTGTGCATCCCCTCACCCAGGATGATGCACACCTACCCGAGCAGTCCTCTAACGATGAACTCCACGTTAGAGCGGTACCGTAGGCCCTCTCAGTCTTATGTACTACTCTTGGCTAGCCACCTGTCCGTTCAGCCCTCTGGAGTGCTAACCCTAGCTCTCCACAGCGGTACCACAGGATTTAACTTATTTATATTTATCAACAATAACATTGCATGCATGCTTATTTCTCATTTCAACAAAAACTCAGTACTTTTCCTAAATTTTGGTCCTTAATGCTGGAGAAAATACTTCCGTAACTCACCCCCAGATTCAGCTTGATCGAAACACACAGCTCTATGCCAGTAGTAAGAACATTGCTTACCTTTATTTAACAGTGGCCACTGATTCTGTGTGATTTGTCAAAACCTCCTCCGATGGCAAAGCACTCAAAGATCTCTATTAACAGGTCCCTTCATGGTCGGCAATTATGTTGTGGAAAATAATCACTATAATTTATTAAAAATCAAAGATCTTTCAGAGTTTTTGTAGAATCAAGAATTACTTTATTACAATTTCGATAAAGCCAGGCTAATCTGCAGATTAGGGCCCCCCTCTCTCTCTCTTCCCTAGCTATATAGTCTCCTTCACACATACCCTATCTTAAAATCCCTCCCTCTTCAGTTTCCCGCTCTTTATCGCTCCGCCCACTTCCTTTGTCTATGATGGCGGCTAAATTCGACTTTCATTCAGTTCAGAATCAATAGTAATACAATCAATCAATCCCTTATTTTGCAAAAACACTCATGTTTAGTTTAAACACTGTTCAACCCCGGCTCTCCCGGGCTTGACCTGAAGACTGATTGTTGAACATGACAGGTCCATACTTAAATCTTTCAAACATACATAAACCCCACCCCATCCTGCTGTAATCAATCAAGAAGATAGCCAAGGAGAGACAAAGGTTTAGCCTGAACTCTGCTCAACTCTGGCCACTTATTCCACTTTGTTTGAGGAGTGAAGCAAAAGGCCACAGTCTGCTTTCAGTCACTGATAACTTAGGACAGCCATAGATTTCAGTAAGAGTGAGCAATTCGACCCTAGGTCAGATTCCAACTTTACCCACACACACACAGTGAAATGACCCAATTGAGTTCCTGGCCCAGCAACAAAGAATTCTAACTCTATGTTCGTGATTACCCCAGTTTTATCTCATAGTCCACTAAAAAATATCCATCAGCGGTGTGACGGCTGCGTGGTCCCATGGTGTTTATACTTGCATACTATTGTTTGTACAGATGAACATGGTACCTTCAGGCGTTTGGAAATTGCTCCCAATGATGAACCAGACTTGTGGAGGTCTACAATTTATTTTCTGAGGTCTTGGCTGATTTCTTTTGATTTTCCCATGATGTCAAGCAAAGAGGCACTGAGGTTGAAGGTAGGCCTTGAAATACATCCACAGGTACACCTCCAATTGACTCAAATGATGTCAATTAGCCTATCAGAAGCTTCTAAAGCCATGATATCATTTTCTGGAATTTTCCAAGCTGTTTAAAGGCACAGTCAACTTAGTGTATGTAAACTTCTGACCCACTGGTATTGTGATACAGTGAATTATAAGTGAAATAATCTGTCTGTAAACAATTGTTGGAAAAATTACTTGTGTCATGCACAAAGTAGATCTCCTAACTGACTTGCCAAAACTATAGTTTGCTAACAAGAAATGTGTGGAGTGGTTGAAAAACAACCTCGACTTCAACTATAAGTAGATGCTAGCCTCGCCAGCCATCCTGATCGCTACTAGTGAACCATTAATGTAAGCTTGTGAGATCAAGGTGGCTGGCGAGGCTAGGTAGATAGATACAGGCCACATGTTTTCTCTGGCCTACAAAAACAACCCTATGACATGTTTTAATCTTCAGATTGTGTCGGGTTCTGATTTCAAACATGAGCAGGTGTGTTCTGTAGGTAGCTTTCCAGCTGACCCTGAACTGTGTCACAGCTGTGCAGGTCGTCAAACCTGAAACACCTGAATACAGAGAGGAAGGAGCACCAGCTTAGAACTCCCATCGCTGCCACACGCAAAGGCACAGAGAGAGGACAGACACACACACACACAGGTATGCATATGACACAATGACAAAGCCTTGGGTCTCTTTGTCCTCCCTGTGCCTCAGGAATCAGAAACAATGACTAAAATCAGATAATGAGCCAGTGTTCCTCTGTAATGAGCAGGTAAAGTGGAGGAGGGCTTTGTTGGCTCAGAGGTACAGTATACACAGGTAGGTAGGGGGGTCAACAGGATGAACTCTGGCGGAACTATAGGGGGCAAGGGTCATAAACGGCCATGGAATTTAAACTGAGTATGGAGGAAGATAGGTGTGAAGGATAACCCTTGAGAGGTAACTGGCATTCTGCATGATATTATGTTGATAGTGGTTATGGTGCATTGTGGTGCTTGAGTAACAGTTTATAATCCAACAGGCAAAAATAGATATCTGCATGACATCATCATTGTTGATGTATTTTCTCTCTCTGATGGAAGTGGGGATAGTGTCATATACCTCTGTGTCATGCAGCACACTTCCCTCTGAGCAAGTGTGTGTGTATGTGATGGGCCAGAGAGTTTGGAAAAGAGTGGTATCGGAGTGAAAGGTTAGTGAGACTGGGGTTTCTGAGAAGTGACGGTGTTTCTGTATGCCAGGAGTCAACCAGAAACACCAGGACTTCCCTCATGCCACACAGAGTCAGAGGTACAGAGGACTTATAGGAACCTGAAAGAGACTCGTGGGAGCAATAAACCTCATAGGATCACTCAACGAGAGTCCTAGAGCGTAAAGGGAAATGTTTCGAGGTATAGGAATAGATTCAGGTACATAGCATGGTACTGTAACCTGGTAGTTCCTTTGCCAGAGGTGGCTAACCAGTTTTGATGGCTCATGTTGGTATAGCTGTTGCGTTTCGTCAGACACACACACACATTCACACTCACACACGCTCACTCCACAAATACCTCTGTCAGGTATAGAGAAGAAGCATAGTACATCCTAAACAAACAGCTTTATTTTTTCTCAGCCCTGTAAACAACTTCATTCCTCCTCTCTCCCTCTCTCCCTATCTCTCAATCAGTGTGGCTGCTGCGTCCACTGTGTGAGTCGGGAGGTGTGTGTGTGACCCCTGCGTTGGTCGCACATCTCTCCTGTCTGGGGGTGCTGGTTCTCCTCACCTGCAACCTGGGATCAAAACACATCCAACTTTATTTAAAACATTAATGCATTCTTCCAAAAAAGTATAAAATCCAAGCAATGAAAGGAAATAAATTAAGAATTAAGAAAAGTAAAAGTGTTAAGAAATACGTTACAAGCAATAATGACATAAAAGTATTAAAGAGAGATAAACTTATCAGACTAAATCCTTACTTCTGCATCTTCTTGGTCTCCTCCTGCATGTAGATACAGGCCATAGTGAACATCTTAAACTCCTTGTAGTTCAGGTGCTAAGGGAGACAGAGGTGTATAGGACAGTATGTAGAAACACGTAGAGGCCAACCTTAAGCTGGATAGCAGAGACATTGTTGTCTCTGGACAGCTCAGGACGAATCACTGGTTTGAGTATCTCGTCTCTAACTAGAGACATCAAATTAGAAGATCTTGTTACCAACAAAAGCCCTGGGCCCTTGTCAAAGGTAATGCACTATACAGTATAGTGAATAGGGTGCCATTTCAAACCCAGAGAGAGCGAGTCAGTGTACCTCGTCTCCGGAGACGTCGAACTCGTAGAAAATCTTATCGAGGGCGTGTCCCTTGAGATTGAACAGGAAGCCAGAGGCCTGGAACTCGGCGGGGCTGATTGTATGACCTCCGTCCATGTCCAACAACTCAAACACCGGCCTGGAGTGACGGAAGATAAAGTTCTTCTCCACGTGGTACTGGAAGAGGTCGCACACAGATACACACACATACACACACACAAATACGCACACTCGCACACACACACACGCACACACACACACACGCACACACACACACAGACACACACACACACACAGACACACACACACACACACACACACACACACACACACACACACACACACACACACACACACACACACACACACACACACACACAAACACATGTGATGCTTTCACACATTCAAGACAGCAGCATATCACCCTGCATCCCACTGCTGGCTTGCCTTTGAAGCTAAGCAGGGTCAGTCCAGGTCTGTCCCTGGATGGGAGACCAGATGCTGCTGGAAGTGGTGTAGGAGGCACTCTTTCTTCTGGTCTAATTGTTGTATTTATCCCAAAGCCCCAGGGCAGTGATTGGGGACATTGCCCTGTGTAAGGGGCTGTCTTTGATGGTATGTTAAACGGGTGTCCTGACTCTCTGTGGTCATTAAAGATCCAATGGCACTTATTGTAAGAGTAGGGGTGTTAACCCCGGTGTTCTGGCTAAATTCCCAATCTGGCCCGCATACCATCATGGCCACCTAATCATCCCCAGCTTCCAATTGGCTCATTCATCCCCCCTCCTCTTCCCTGTAACTATTCCCCAGTGTGTTGCTGCAAATGAGAATGTGTTCTCAGTCAACTTACCTGGTACAATAAGGGTTAAATATTTTTTAAAATGTATAAAACAACACACATAAAGATAATACATAATGTACGAAAAGGTTCAGTAACCTTTTCTCATTACTGTTCCAGCTGTGATTTATAGCATTTCTATGAAACCTCTATTTTCTGGTCAACATTGAATCATGGCAGTAAAAAGCCTTTTGTTGTATCTGTAAACATGACTATAATTGTTTAATGAGATATAAAAGGGGAATTGAGAAGCAGGTTGTGTTAAAGGGGTTTACATCTCTTTGTCTGATAGCCAGATATGAGAAGTGGTTTCCCCTTGATAAACAAGATCAACAGAGAATGGCCTTTAATGGCCTTCAGTTTGACCGCATGGTTCTGACATACAAGCTCTATTCTCCTTGACCACATGGTTCAGCAGTAACCGTTATGATATAATACAGGGAAATGAATGAATTACTTATCTGCACTTCAGTGCTGGCAGACAAGACAAAAACACACACACAACACACAAACACACACACAGAGCGAGAGAGAGAGAGAAACATTACCTCGCTGCAGAGCAGGATGCAGACCAGCATGTAGAACTGTTCGAAGCCGATCTCTCCGCTGGCGTTCCAGTCTAACATGTCAAAGGTCATCATGATCTCCTTCTTCTTCAGGTCAGTCACATGGTGCATGAAGTGGTAGAACTGGATGTCTGCAAGAAGAAGAGAAATGGCTGCTTAGCCTACTGTTTGCTGCTTCCAACAGTGATCTTTAATAAATGTTGTGGAAAAAAGTTTTAATAACCAACATTTTTTCTTTGTCAGGTTACACCCATACATGTAAGGAGGACACAAATTACCTGGATGTCTATGAATACATAGATAAAAATAAAATCTGTCATGTTACTGCCTCCACATTACCTACACACATCTAAGTACACAAATGAACATTTACATTTACATTTAAGTCATTTAGTAGACACTCTTATCCAGAGCGACTTACAAATTGGTGCATTGAACTTATGATAGCCAGTGGGACAACCACCCTTTTTCTTTTTTCTATTTTTTTATTGGGGGGGGTTAGAAGGATTACTGTTATATTATTCCAGGTATTCCTTAAAGAGGTAGGGTTTCAAGTGTCTCCGGAAGGTGGTCAGTGACACCGCTGCCTGGCGTCGTGGGGGAGCTTGTTCCACCATTGGGGTGCCAGAGCAGTGAATAGCTTTGACTGGGCTGAGCGAGAACTGTGCTTCCGTAGAGGTAGGGGGGCTAGCAGGCCAGAGGTGGATGAATGTAGTGCCCTCGTTTGGGTGTAGGGTCTGATCAGAGCCTGAAAGTAAGGAGGTGCCGTTCCCCTCACAGCTCCGTAGGCAAGCACCATGGTTTTGTAGTAGATGCGAGCTTCAACTGGAAGCCAGTGGAGTGTGCGGAGGAGCGGGGTGACATGAGAGAACTTGGGAAGGTTGAACACCAGACGGGCTGCAGCGTTCTGGATAAGTTGTAGGGGGTTTAATGGCACAGGCAGGGGAGCCCAGCCAACAGCGAGTTGCAGTAATCCAGATGGGAGATGACAAGTGCCTGGATTAGGACCTGTGCCGCTTTCTGTGTAAGGTAGGGTCGTACTCTGCGAATGTTGTAGAGCATGAACCTGCAGGATCGGGTCACCGCTTTGATGTTAGCGGAGAATGACAGGGTGTTGTCCAGGGTCATGCCAAGGTTCTTTGCACTCTGGGAGGAGGACACAATGGAGTTGTCAACCGTGATGGCGAGATCAAGGAGCGGGCAGTCCTTCCCCGGGAGGAAGAGCAGCTCCGTCTTGCCGAGGTTCAGCTTGAGGTGGTGATCCGACATCCACACTGAAATGCAGAGATGCGATTCGCCACCTGGTTATCAGAAGGTGGAAAGGAGAAAATTAATTGTGTGTCATCTGCGTAGCAATGATAGGAGAGACCATGTGAGGATATGACAGAGCCAAGTGACTTGGTGTATAGAGAGAATAGAAGAGGGCCTAGAACTGAGCCCTGGGGGACACCAGTGGTGAGAGCATGTGGTGCGGAGACAGATTCTCGCCACGCCACCTGGTAGGAGCGACCTGTCAGGTAGGACGCAATCCAAGAGTGAGCAGCGCCGGAGATGCCCAACTCGGAGAGGGTGGAGAGGAGGATCTGATGGTTCACAGTATCAAAGGCAACAGATAGGTCTAGAAGGATAAGAGCAGAGAAGAGAGAGTTAGCATTAGCAGTGCGGAGAGCCTCCGTGACACAGAGAAGAGCAGTCTCAGTTGAATGACCTGTCTTGAAACCTGACTGGTTTGGATCAAGAAGGTCATTCTGAGAGAGATGGCAGGAGAGTTGGCTAGAGACGGCACGCTCAAGAGTTTTGGAGAGAAAAGAATACTGGAATACTGGTCTGTAGTTGTTGACATCGGAGGGATCGAGTGTAGGTTTTTTGAGGAGGGGTGCAACTCTCGCTCTCTTGAAGACGGAAGGGACATAGCCAGCGGTCAAGGATGAGTTGATGAGCGAGGTGTGGTAAGGGAGAAGGTCTCCGGAAATGGTCTGGAGAAGAGAGGAGGGGATAGGGTCAAGCGGGCAGGTTGTTGGGCGGCCGGCCGTCACAAGTAGAGCATGATCCTGTAGGTTCATGCTCTACAACATTCGGAGAGTACGACCCTGGATTACTGCAACTCGCTGTTGGCTGGGCTCCCTGCCTGTGCCATTAAACCCCTACAACTCATCCAGAATAACGCAGCCCGTCTGGTGTTCAACCTTCCCAAGTTCTCTCACGTCACCCTGCTCCTCCGCACACTCCACTGGCTTCCAGTTGAAGCTTGCATCTGCTACAAGACAATCGTGCTTGCCTACGGAGCTGTGAGGGGAACGGCACCTCCATACCTTCATGCTCTGATCAGTCCCTACACCCAAATGAGGGCATTGCGTTCATCCACCTCTGGCCTGCTGGCCCCCCTACCTCTGCGGAAGCACAGTTCCCGCTCACCCAGTCAAAACTGTTCTCTGCTCTGGCACCCCAATGGTGGAACAAGCTCCCTCATGACGCCAGGACAGCGGAGTCACTCACCACCTTCAGGAGACACCCCACCTCTTTAAGGAATACCTGGGATAGTATAAAGTAATCCTTCTACCCCCCCTTACCCCACCCCACCCCCCAAAAAATAAAAAATAAAAAACATATTGTAAAGTGGTTATCCCACTGGCTATAAGGTGAATGCACCAATTTGTAAGTCGCTCTGGATAAGAGCGTCTGCTAAATGACGTAAATGTAAAAGTAAATGTTAGCCCTGTGGAGATGGAGACATCAGTCTGTTACTGAGGACACTGTTAGCTCTGTGGAGATGAACACATCAGTCTGTTACTGAGGACACTGTTAGCCCTGTGGAGATGGAGACATCAGTCTGTTACTGAGGACACTGTTAGCCCTGTGGATATGGAGACAGGAGAAGGATCAACAGTCAAATATAGTGTGAGGGGTGAGCCATCCTCAGGAAAGGAACTTATCAAGGCGGTATATTTAGATATAAATCCACAATCTACCATTCAGAGTGTTCCTGTTGTGGACATCCAGTAGTTTGAAGTAGTCAGATAGTATTTTGGTGTTGCGCAGGGAGAGAAGACAGTAGACACTGTCAAAGTCCAGATAATTTAAAAGAGCTCCTTTCTTTAGCTTCATCTTGGCTCACTGACTGACCACTGCAGAACTGCTGTCCCTCTCAGCTCTTCCTGGCACTGACATCACAATGGTTCACCATCGAATTTGGTGTTCCATTACAGATTCTACATTCTATTGATAGAATTCTGACATGATAAACTCATTTGGTAGCATTTCAATTGAATTATCATTACATACTATTTTGACAGTATATGACAACTTACCAATCTTTGCCATAAAATCTTTGCCATTTATGTCACTACACTGAAAAGACAGCAATTCACTTTACTAATTCATAGGTCTAAAACTGTACTGCACACTGTCAGTGAATTCCAATATTAGCTACATTACCTCATGTGTGAGGAGGTAAGTAGACAACAACCTCCTAGTTGTATTGTTGTTCTACCTTTCACATACCTGCAAAGGTGCATCATCACAGACAAACAAGTCTCAAAGAAAGTGAACGTGAAAGAGGAAGACGTATGGACTTTTCTCCTTTACCTTCATACATAATTTAATTCCCTCAGTCCCTGCAGGGTCACGTCAACTCAATTATTACATTACAGAGTATTCCTAAATAATAACATAAAAAAGGTATATGAAACCATTTTGGTATGACTGCCGTTTACAGCACACTTACAGTACATACCATGTTTACATTTATAAAGTTATGGATAGGATGGATAGTAATTGTAATCAAAATTGAAGAGATTGATTTTGAGAGGGGATGGTTGAGGCTACAAGGTACGGTACTAAGGGGTAACTAGCCCCCTGAGGTAACTGCCCCCCCCAACACTTTTCCTGGCTGCCACTGCTCTTTCTCAACAACAACAAAATAATCTGTGTCATCACAACTTTTGGAGATATTTCAACAAAACTACCTTGTGGTAAATCTAACTTTTTTGAATTTTGAAATAAGTTGTAGATATATTCCAATGAAGTTAGATCTATAATTGTTTTGTAAATATAAAAGTAGGAAAGCCTTAAGATAAAGAATCCACTTGTTTAGAGAGAAAAACGTAGATGAGTAAAGTAGCAATATGTTGGATGAGTGTATTGGGGTCAACTTGCCAATAGCTAGCTGTCATATTGCTGGATAGCTAGCTACGTTTTTAAGAGAGAGCTTTTCAATTGGCATCTCTCCCCCTGTTTTTAGTCACAGTCACAGCAGGTGGGCTCATGAGTTGTGCTCCAATTTTACTGAGGATAGCTTTATTTGTGACCTATGTACAAATTAGAATCGTGCAATAGCAGAGCATAAGAGAGTTGCCACATCAATGTTACTCTGAATTAATTAGTTAAGTTATTGTTATGAAATGTTATATTCCAATGTTATTTATTGTTATTAGCTTTATTCCATTCCAATATTTGTTTCCCTTTATAGTTTATTCGCCTAAGTATGACCTTCATCCACATACATTTTTTTTTCTCCAAACGTTGCTTTTTTTGTGTCAGCAATTAGATGTAGTTACCCCTTAGTATCCTACAGATTATATTAAGCAATACTGTGGGCAACTAATAAAAACCTTTGAAAGAATGCAAGGCAGGAAGTCTGGGGATGTGTATGCAGCATATGGAAGTGAGAAAGCGAGAGAGAGGTCATGACTGAACAGTCCTCTATTATCTTGTGTCTTGTTTAGGAAGGTTAGAAAGTGATTGAGTTCCTCATTCTGCCCGTCTGTACTTTTCTCAACGGGGGAATTCTATTGGATGCTAAATGTCATCGACATCGACACATATTAAAAAGCCACTGTTTAGACTTCAGCGTTATTCAGAGGATAAGTGTTGATCAGAAGATGTTTGCTTGTTGTCTAAAGGTATGAAAAATTTACTTTTAAATTAACTTTTTGGCCTATGAATTTATTTTGTAGATAAATTATTCATTTTGTACATCATATTCTATTCATTATGAACACTTACATGGGTAGAATCTTTGATTTTTATATTTGACATTTATTTGACTAAACATTATTATCTCTCTCTCTCTCTCCTCCCTCCCTCCCTCCCTCCCTCCCTGGCTCCTACTCTGTCTCCCTCGTAGATGAGGTTTACTTTACTAGACATCCTGCCTACTTTACTAGGCATTCTAATCCTACACCAGGCCAAAAGCCAAAGCCCCAAGTTCACTCAGAGCAGCTGGAATCTTCTACCCAATGGTAGGAAATCATCATCTCTGATCAGTACATGTATATTACTGTCATCGGTTAGATCAGTACAGTTTGTAACAATAATGGCAGCCTGTACACTTGTCAGTATGTTGCCTGTTCATTATTAAGACTTGTATATGTGTTTCCAGTCTGGTATAGCACAGAGCCTTCAGAAAGTATTTTTACCCCTTGACTTATTCCACATTTTATTGTGTTACAGTCTGAATTCAAAAGGGATAAAATGTTTTTTTTAAATCTACACACAATACCCCATAATGACGAAGTGAAAACATGTTTTTAGATATTTTAGCAAATGTATTGCAAATGAAATACAGAAATATCTAATTTACATAAGTATTCACACCCCTGAGTCAATACATTTAGAGTCACCTTTGGCAGCGATTACAGCTGTGAGTCTCTAAGAGATTTTCACATCTTGATTGTACAATATTTGCACATTATTCTTAAAACAATTATTCATGCTCTGTCAAATTGGTTGTTGATCATTGCTAGACAGCCATTTTCAAGTCTTTCCATTGATTTTCAAGCTGATTCAAGTCAAAACTGTAACAAGGCAACTCAGGAAGATTCAATGTCTTGTTAAGCAACTCCAGTGTATATTTGGCCTTATGTTTTAGGTTATTGTCTTACTGAAAGTTGAATTTGTCTCCCAGTGTCTGTTGGAAAGCAGACTGGACCAGGTTTTCCTGTAGTATTTTGCCTGTGCTTAGCTCTATTAAATGTATCTTTCCTCCTGAACTTATTTGGCTTCCCATAACACAAGGGTTGAATACTTATTGACTCAAGACATTTCAGCTTTTCAATTTTAATTAGTGATTGAACATTTGCAAAATGTTCTAAAAACAAAACTCCACTTTGACATTATAGGGTATTGTGTGTAGGCCAGTGACACAAAATCTCTGTTTAATCTATTTTGAATTCAGGCTGTAACACAACAAAATGTTGAAAAAGTCAAGGAGTGTGAATACTTTCTGAAGGCACTGTATAGAGATGAGTTAGTTATATGTTGGTTTTGCCAGCCCTGTGTATAAAGTTGAGGGTATGTTTATGTCAGTTCATCATAAGGCTATATAAAGTTGAGGCATGTGTTTGTGTTGATGAGCTACAGTCAGATCCAACGTTATTGTCACACTTGATAAAGATGAGCAAAAAAGACTGTATAAAATAAATAATACAAACACTGAGCTACTGTATATTGTATGCTTAACAAATAGAACAATTATATTATTTTATACCAATACAATTAGTCAGAGAAAGAGATCTTGTTTAACAAGTAATGTTTTTTTCTAAAAAAGATAGGGATCAGAATTATTGGCACCCCTGTGCCGTTATCCTCCCAAGGTGAGGTTTAGAAAGGTATTGAAAACAGCGTTGCCAATCATTTGGACCAATCTTTCTGAGAGAAAAAAACTATACTTGATAAACAAAATCTCTGACTAATTGTATTAGTATAAAATAATTACATTTTCTAAAGAATACAATATAGTTCAGTATTTTCATGATTTATTTTATACCGCTTTTTTTGGCTAATCTTTATCAAGGGTGGCAATAATGTTGGACCTGACTGTGTTGGTGTTGATTGAAGTGTGTGTTGTCACCAGTTGTTGTGGTGAACGTTGACGGCTCGCTGGTTCAGCATCCTCTGACCTGCCTGGGTTCCTTCAACCGAGAGGAGGAGGGTTGGAGGAAAGGCGATGACTGGGTGTGGCGGAGAGATGGAGAGGAGGATGAGGAGATCCTATGGATGATAGGTAAAGAGGAGATTAAGAGGGGAAATACCTTCCTTGTCAACCTGGAAGAGAGAACTGGAGGGGGGATCTTTACATGTCACAGCCTGGATAGAACCCTCCTGAAGAATACTACGGTGCTGGTCAAACACCTGGATGAACAGAAACGCATTCTAGAAGGATCCACCAGAACAGGTATACAGGATTTCTGTCTGTCTGTCATCTGAAAACAAGTCAAATATTAGTTTTCATTCATTATCCAATTCTAACATCTTCTGTTTCTCTTTTGTTCATTTGTTTTGTTCTATTCTAAGGCTATATGAAATGTTCTACACGGAACTACCAAGGAGACTTCCACTGCTCCTGGAAATTTAGCACTAAACGGGTTGGGACCGTTATGTCTGTCAGAGTGGCACGGTACTATTACCACCAACCATTTCAATGTATTCCTACTACACTCTTAGAAAAAAAGGTGCTAAGTAGAACAATACAGGGTTCTTCAGTTTGTCCCCATGGGGGAACCCTTTTTGGTGCTGGGTAGAACCCTTTGCAGAGGGTTCTATCTAAAACCCTCTATGTAGGGTTCTTCAAAGAACCCCCTGTATATGGTTCTACCTAAAACCCTCTATGAAGGGTTCTGCCTAGAACCGTCTATGAAGGGTGCTACCGAGAAATCTTTTATCTTTGGAGGGTTCTTCCTAGAACCCTCTATGAACGGTTGCACCATCCTTATTAGCCTTTAAAATTGTACTACTACATTACATGCAGTAATCATAAGGCATTTATTTGACAACCTAGTTATAGCCTAACACAGTGGTGTTAGGAATCTCCTGGTTTACAGGCCACATCAGGCCTGCAAGTCACATTATGCTGGTTTGTAAAGTGATGTGTAATTCTTATTGGAATCCAGACAGAGTTAGGATATCCAACAAGTTGAATTGTTAATCACCCGCACCCTGCATTTCTCCTCTGCCAAGATAATCCATCCACCTGACAGGTGTGGCATATCAAGAAGCTGATTAAACAGCATGATCATTACACAGGTGCACCTTGTGCTGGGGACAATAAACGACCACTCTAAAATGTGCAGTTTTGTCACACAACACAAGGCCAAAGATGTCTCATGTTTTGAGGGAGTGTGCAGTTGGCATGCTGACTACAGGAATGTCCACCAGAGCTGTAGCCAGAGAATTGAATGTTAATTTCTCTACCATATAAGCCACCTCCAAAGTCATTTGATAGAATTTGGCAGTACGTCCAACCAGCCTCACAACCGCAGACCAAATGTAACCACGCCAGCTCAGGACCTCCACATCCGGCATCTTCACCTGAGGGATTTGTCTCAGACCAGCCTCCCAAACAGCTGATGAAACTGAGGAGTATTTCTGTCTGTAATAAAGCCCTCTTGTGGGGAAAAACTCATTCCGATTGGCTGGGCCTGGCTCCCCAGTGGGTGGGCCTATGCCCTCACAGGCCCACCCAAAGCTGTGCCCCTGCCCAGTCATGTGAAATCCATAGATTAGGGCCTAATTTATTTATTTCAATTGACTGATTTCCTTATATGAACTGTAACTCAGTAAAAACATTGCATGTTGCATTTATATTTTTGTTCAGTATAGAACCCTTCTTGCCTTCCAAATAATCCATCTTGCCTTCCAAAGAATCATCAAAGAACCCTTTCTTCCAAAAACGGTTCTTAGGATGTTGAAGGTTCTAGGTAGAATCCTTTCCTTACAAAGAACCTTTGTCTTCTAAAAAAAATTATTCTGATCAAAGCGGTTCTTGGTAGAACCCTATCCCTCTGCAAAGAACCCTTTTGGAAGCCTTTTTTCTAAGAGTGTATACATTCTATGGATCTGACTGTTGTATAGTGCTATAGTGCTGTATAGGCAAGAAATGTGCATAATAACTTAAAGTATTGCCTTGACTTCAAATGAAATATTAGTGAATGGACTAGGCCTGTGTTACTCTAATTGCAGTCATCCATTTCTTGCCTTTTCTATAGTGGCCTGTCTGATGCGGAAAACGTCAACTGTTCTGTGGACGCCAGCGGACAGCAGTGGACATGTTCCTCTTCGTCTGGCCAGAGTGACATCATGTGTTCTGTGCACAGTAGTGGACTGGGGGTGTCCTGTGTGGACAGACAGTATTGTCCCTATGCTGAGGAGACTGACCGGATCACCCTGACCATCTACATGAAGACTAACTACCTGCTGGAGGAATATTCCCAATCCTTCTACTTATCAGAGATAGGTGAGTGTTAAATAGGGACCTTGTGGCAGTCATAAGGGCAGACATGTTGTAAGAGACTGGCAGGATCAGGTGCACAAGTTGTGATTGTAGGCTACTTAAAGGTGACGATAATGGTCCAGATGTGCACTTCACTATATTTACAAACTAATGCAAAAATTATATTTACAAACTTCACAATGTAACTGGTCTGTGAAAAGAAAATGCCTTGGAGCTGGCAAACCTGTCTATCCCATAACAAACACTTAGAATGCGGAAAACAAAGTGCTCTGAAATTGAAGGAGTTTGTAGCGCACCAGTGGAGAGACGCACTAATAATGGCGTCGTCGCCACAGTTAGGAAACCTACCTCTATATACAAATATCTTGCAGAAGATTAAATGCTGAGATTTTTTTGGTTTAAACGCTACTGAAAGTTAGTTTTATAGTGCAGAGTGCTGGTAGAAGTTATGATAATAATCTCCTTCCCTCCCCCTCCCTCCTTCCCTTGCCCTCCCTCCCTCCCCCTCTCGCTCTCTACCCCTCCCTCCTTCCCTCACCCCCCCCCCTCTCTCTCTTTCCCCCCCGTCTCTCTCTCTCTCTCTCTCTCTCTCTCTCCCTGCCTCACTCTCTCCCTCTCTACAGTGAAGCCAGACAAGGTATCCATTAAGAAGGTGAACAGCAGTACTATAGAGTGGAGCTATCCTGTCTCCTGGAACAGCCCCATCTCCTACTTCCCCCTCTCCTTCCAGGTCAAAGAGATCAAAGACAGAGAGCGTAAGAACGGGTGCGCGTGTGATTCTCCCTGCACAGAGTCCAAGGTGAGGACTACTGTCTACATACTGTACGTACTACTAGGCCTTGTCTCCAAAGCTTGATGAGAGCCATTACACCAAGAGATCCAGATCCTGGACTAACAAGTCGTATACTCTTGAACTAATAGATATTCATTAGGGCACAATGTAGCAAAACGTATTTCAGGTAGTCCCTCTCTGCTTCAGGCCATTTTCTTCCATTTGGTGCTTAATGAATTTAACCCCTGTGTTCCCCCAGGACCACACCACAGAGAGCAGCCAGTGGTCAGTAAAGGCCAAAGTGACGGTGTGTGTCAGGGCCCAGGATGCCCTCTGTGACTCCCCCTGGAGCGACTGGACAGAGTACAGGTCAGTACCACACTCTCTGGTCTACTGTTTTCAGGAGAACCTCTCCTCGAGGACCCCCAGCCGTTCCATGTATTTGAACTATTGAATAGCTAACACACCTGATTCAATTTGTCAACAAATCATCAAGCACTTGACTACTAATGAATCAGGTGAGCTAGTTCAGGGCTACAACAAAAGTGTGAAACGTCTGGGGATCCCCGAGGAGAGGGTTTAAAACCCCCGCTCCAGTCTACTGTTTTATCATGTTACATCTACCAGGGTCAGGTTCAATTGGGTTTTCCATTCAGTACATTCAGGAAGGGTATCGAAATTCCATTTCATGAATTGTTTATCAGTTCATTAATTGAACTTCTGAGAAGACATTGCAGAACAACACGTTTTACAATGTGATGTGATCTTTCAGACACAGCAAAAAGCGAAACAAGAGGAGGAAGCAGGAGAAGCAGAAGAAGCAGGAGAAGCAGAAGAAGAGTGTGTCTCAATAGTAGATCTTTACCATACTGATGGCCATCAAACATTATCCTATTTATTCACTCTGTAGAGTTTGTAGGCATTCACACTCTAAAACATCAACTATGACAAAGGTGACTTTGTTGCCAAGACCAAAGATTGCATTTCTGAACTCATTTACTGACACAAACTTTACATTTACATTATTTATGTGTTATTACATTTATTTATTAGTATTTATTTGATCATGATTATTTATTTATTGTTGTTGCTTTTTATCCCAAAGAGTATGACATGCACTAACATAGTCATAATGTGACTTTAAAACTCTAAATCAAAATAAACGTACAAACCTGCACTTACAGTAAGTGTGTATGAGTTCTTTCCACTACTCTGTGTTCATAGTCATTAATGAATTTCAGGATTGGGTGTTGCATAACTTTGTTAATTAAATAAATAAATAAAATAAGTATCAGTTTGTTTTGTTATTTGTAAACTCAGGTTCCCTTTATCTAATATTAGGTTTTGGTTGAAGATCTGATAACATTCAGTATCAAAAATATGCAGAAATAGAGAAAATCAGAAAGGGGGCAAATACTTTTTCACGGAACTGTACCTGTTTACGCCTGTCACTGCCAGAAATACAATTTGGGCATATTGTTTTCCTATCTATGGTATCCAGCTTCTCCTAGTGGATATGACAGATGGCAACATGGTTCAATCTGCTTTGTATCATTGTTGAGCGCAGCCACGTTTTCAAACTCCATGACAACCAGATGAAATCAGAATGGAGGCAACAACATTTGTTATAGCACTTCGACTACAGTCAGCAAAGATGAGGAGTTGAACCGATAGTTCCAATCTGTGTGCAATGTAAATTGCTTTGCAACGTGCTTTACCAAACTGCCCTATAACAAAAATTCCAAGTTCTCACCTGATGACCTGTTGGTCCTCTCTCTGTGCCTCTACATGGGCGGTGCTCTCCCTGTCTCTACTGACTGTCTCTGACCCCTGCCATGACAACCAAATGAAATCAGAATGCAGGCAGCAACTGTTTTGTTATAGCACTTGGGCACTACAGTCAGCAACGATGAAGAGTTGAACTGATAGTGCCTTATAACTCAAATTTTCACCTGATGACCTGTTCGTCCTCTCCCTGCCGCAACATGGGTGATGCGCTCTCTCACACTCTCTCTAATGCCTGTCTTTGAACCTTGCCATAATCATTTGACCAAATACCTTTATCATATAACAAAAATGTCTGGCCTTAACAATGATGGGGTTAGCTTATTAACATGAATTAGATTCTGCTTTCATTAGATAAATAATGTTTTTACTGTCTGGAAATGGGTATAGCTAGCTAGCTAAGTACGTAGCACCAATCTATTATGAATTGTACAGAGTAGTTAGCTAGCTAGTTACCTACAGTTGAAGTCGGAAGTTTACATACACTTGGTTGGAGTCATTAAAACTCGTTTTTCAACCACTCTACAAATTTCTTGTTAACAAACTATAATTTTGGCAAGTCGGTTAGGACATCTACTTTGTGCAAGACACAGGTAATTTTTCAAACAATTGTTTACAGACAGATTATTTCACTTATAATTCACTGTATCCCAATTCCAATGGGTCAGAAGTTTACATACACTAAGTTGACTGTGCCTTTAAACAGCTTGGAAAATTCCAAAAAATGATGTAATGGCTTTAGAAGCTTCTGATAGGCTAATTTACATAATTTGAGTCAATTGGAGGTGTACCTGTGGTTGTATTTCAAGGCCTACCTTCAAACTCAGTGCCTCTTTGCTTGACATCATAGGAAAATCAAAAGAAATCAGCCAAGACCTCAGAAAACAAATTGTAGACCTCCACAAGTCTGGTTCAACCTTGGGAGCAATTTCCAAACGCCTGAAGGTACCACGTTCATCTGTACAAACAATAGTACGTCATACCGCTCAGGAAGGAGACGCGTTCTGTCTCCTGGAGATGAACATACTTTGGTACGAAAAGTGAAATCAATCCCAGAACAACAGCTAAGGACCTTGTGAAGATGCTGGAGGAAACAGGTACAGAAGTATCTACATCCACAGTAAAACGAGTCCTATATCGACATAACCTGAAAGGCCGCTCAGCAAGGAAGAAGCCCACGCTCCAAAACCGCCATAAAAAAGCCAGACTACGGTTTTCAACTGCACATGGGGACAAAGATCGTACTTTTTGGAGAAATGTCCTCTGGTCTGATGAAACAAAAATAGAACTGTTTGGCCATAATGACCATCGTTATGTTTGGTGGAAAAAGGGGGTACGTTGCAAGCCGAAGAACACCATCCCAACCGTGAAGCACAGAGGCGGCAGCATCATGCTGTGGGGGTATTTTGCTGCAGGAGGGACTGGTGCACTTCACAAAATAGATGGCATCATGAGGAAGGAAAATTATGTGGATATATTGAAGCAACATCTCAAGACATCAGTCAGAAAGTTAAAGCTTAGTCGCAAATGGGTCTTCCAAATGGTCAATGACCCCAAGCATACATCCAAAGTTGTGCAAAATGGCTTAAGGACAACAAAGTCAAGGTACTGGAGTGGCCATCACAAAGCCCTGACCTCAATCCTATATAATATTTGTGGGCAGAACTGAAAAAATTGCCAACCTAGCATAGCATCACTCGGTAGAAATCTATTTTTACACGATATTATGTCATCACCAATAGTTCACTAGTTATACAACAACATAGGAATACATTTAAGAAATGTTAATTAACTTTTACTTGTTTCAAACTTTCAAACTTTCAAAACAATATATAGCTACCCAGGTCTTGAGAGTAACTTTTTTCATGAACGTCCCAGAATTGTCCTGAAGTGCAATTTCAACCATCCCAAACTGAAAATGAACCGTCCCAAATTAAAACACGTTGTTTATTTATATGTTTTGATATGCCAACATGGGCCTACCCTAGGAGCTAGGTAATTCACAGTGATTTAAAAGGCTAATAAGAGCACTACTGAAATAGATAAATGGCGCTGTCAATTGAGCCAGAAATTCACATGAAAAAATTTGCCTCTAAAAAGGCTAACATTGGAATAATATTCAAATATATTTTGAGAGCATCTTGACTGGCTGCATCCCCGCTTGGTATGACAACTGCTCGGCATCCGACCGCAAGGTGCAACAGAGGGTAGTGCGTACGGCCCAGTACATCACTGGGGCCGAGCTCCCCGTCATCCACGACCTCTATACCAAGCGGTGTCAGAGGAAGGTCCTACAAATTGTCAAAGACTCCAGCCACCCAAGTTAGTCTGTTCTCTCTGCTACCGCACGTCAAGCAGTACCGGAGCGCCAAGTCTGGGACCGAAAGGCTCCTGAACAGCTTCTACCCCAAAGCCATAAGACTGCTGAACAGTTAATCAAATGGCTTTGATTAACTCTACTTTTCACAACTACCTACATGTACATAGTACTTCAATCAGTTGCCTAACCAAACTTACATGTAAATATTACCTCAATCAATCACCCCAACTACCTCGTACCCCAGTACACTGACTCAGTACTCCTTGTATATAGCCTGTACATAGCCTCGTTATTGTTATTTTATTGTGTTAGTATTTTCTTTTTATCTATTTGCTAATTTTCAAATGTTACACAGGTCTATGAGCATTAGAGACAAGGACAATAGAAAGTACAGTACTTTGCTCCCTGTGGCGCATAATGCAGCAACAAGCCCTTGCCATGCCTGATGGTCCTTGGCAACTTTTTCAGCTTCCCCCCCTCCCCCCCAAGACAGGCCCATGGTCTTCAACCCATTGTGGTTGAATCAGAGCCACGGGTTAAAGTTTAAAACCATGTTTTCCTGACTTATTTGCTAAAGACCGGTTGAAAGTAGGCTCAGCAAAATATTCCATTCAGAAACCAGATCACACAGGCATAGGATTACTTTCATTTACAACTTTATTCTTACAAATGTATGGGTTGATCACGTCAGAGCCAAAGCAAAGTACTGTTGCAGTTACTGAAATTATCACACTCAAGGATAAAGTTCTTAACAGAAATAAAGCATGGAAAATATACAAGACATTAAATAACACATTTTCTTTTTTTACACCAACTGACATAACTGTAACTCTTGTGATTGCCATAGCAACAGTTGATTGGATTTTGTTTCATTGCAGCTCATACAAAGAAAAACAGTAGACAGTAAAAACAGAGTCACAAAATAAAATAGAAAAACATCCATAAAAGCATTGAATATTTGATCACACAGTGTGTGTCAAGGTGAGGAGGTGTTTAAGGTGTGGAGGTGTTTAAGGTGAGGAGGTGTTTAAGGTAAGGAGGTGTTTAAGGTACCCGGGGTCAGCGGGAGAAGTCCTCGCGGTAGAACATAAAGACGTTGCTCGTAACAGGAAGTCAGCCATCATGGCGTGGAGCTCCGGCTGCTGCCTTCAACTCATCCTAAAACACACACACGCGTCATGTCATGTTGGAAACTTAGGAAATAGTGGAATAAGAGTAAGGGGCTAGGTGAGAGGAGGGGGTAATGGTAGGGTGTAGGGAAAGACTAATATGTCACCTTTCTGTCCAGGAACTTGGAGTGCATCTGCATGTCCTCCTCCCACACCCGAGGCCCTTCTCAAACACTGGCTTATCATCCCTCAACTCTGACACACAACACACTTACACACAAACATGGAAATAGGGGAAGATTCCTAATAGTGTGTGTCTACCTGTGTATATTTGGGGCAGGAGCAGCAGGAGCCTCATGTTGATGGGAGAGCCCACCTGCACTCGACAGGCCAGGTGCCCAAACAGGAACAGGATGTGACATCACACAGGGAGAAAGAGATGGAAGGAGCAGTGGTGACCTGTATGTCATGGGTTTCTCTGGTGTAGGCCTGGTTACTGTAAAAGCACTTTGTGACAACTGCTGATGTAAAAAAAAAAAGGCCATATAAAAATGTGCTTGATTGATTGTAGAAGTGATGTCCTCTTACCCGTCAGGTAGAAAGTAGCTGGGATGTCCTCCACTGAGTCCACTGTCCTCTCCACCCCAAATACCTCCACTCCCACCGTCTGCACCCTAGCTCCTTCTGACCACAGATAGACTACACAACATGGTCAATACATGGTCAAATCAAACATAACCTCATCCCCAGGCTATTGCGCAGAGCACATATAAGTCTGGGATATCAACCACTCAAAGTTGGCCTTAATGGGAGTGACCATAGAATTCTATGGGACCTACTGAGCAAATGTGTGGCTCTGTGCTTGTCGTACGCTAGCGTACGGGGGAGGGTTAGGGTGAAGGTGTTGTGGGAGATGATTGATTGATAGATTAAGCCGAATTAAGAATTGTTTGGTTCTAAATAACAAGGTAAAATCCTTCAGATGACTAGTAAAGCTCAAACCATGTTTACTCACCTACTGGGTCACACAGCTGCATAAGACAAAAAATATATGTTCCAACCAGCACAGATATATATATACTCCAATTTAGGTGACCTCCTCCTTCCCTCTAAACATGACATCTTCATTGCTAAGTGGGAAGTTAAGTGATGCAGGCAATAAACTTTTCCTTCTCCCTTAATGTGACCTGACCTCGACCCTCCATTCTTCACTAATCCACAGCTCTCCACCCTTATCAGTGACTGCAACCTTAATTGCCTCCACCATATACATTCCTCCTACAGATAACTATTAACTTCTGGTGTATAAACCAGACTATGTCACTCCTCATGTCTAAAGGATAACTGATGATTAACAATATTTCAAGTTTAGAAGTCAGAACCCATCAGAATGCATATGCGCCGTGAAATTCTCCCGGTCTTTCTGTATTGGCTAACAAAGGCCTAGTTTGACTCGTTTGCCCACCAGACTCTTCGCACATTTGGACGGAAGTGTCTGGGAACGAGATTAAATCAAACACAACTGAGAACACATCAACTTCATAGAACAGTGAACACTCATCTCTCACAAAACACACACACACAGACACTAGGGTTGGGGTCAATTCCATTTGAATTCCAGTCAATTCAGAAAGTAAACTACATTTCAATTCAAAATTTTCCTCATTGAAAAGCATTGAAGAGAATTGGAATTGGAATTTCTGTGTACTTCTTGAATTGACTGGAATTCAAATCGAATTGACCCCAACACTGATGGACACACTCACATACAGTATGTGGAGGTTGAGATGTGTGTGTCCTGGTGAAAGGAAAGGAAGGTCATGAATCCATAATACGAGTTCAAAATGTCCAGTATTTCTGTGTTCATATTTCAGAACAACATATTAATTCTTTAGACATTCAGAATAGTGAAAGAATGCATGCTGAGGGAAAATAGAGCCACTCTACAAATTATTACTAACCCAAAAACAGTTGGGAAAAATTGGCCTTCTACGCCTTCAGAGAAGGGCTAAGGAATGATAAAATAATGATTATAATAATATAATAATGATGTTCTGATTTAATTTCGTCAGCTTTTGTTGGATAGGAAAGGGTTAACACGAAAGAGAAAAAAATATCCAATAAGGATTTTTCTTTGCTGGTCTTTGGGGAGATAAATCTACCTTGCTAAATCCGCCATTGGCTAGACCATCAGAAGCTAGATAAAGGCATCTGCCATTCAACTGTATTAGGGCAACATTTTGGAGTGACAGTGTAATCAACCAATCACGTTTTGACTTAATGGGTGGGTCTGTAAACGTATGGGAACTTCTGCCTCGTTGAAGTTGGTCCTCTGTAGCTCAATTGGTAGAGCATGGCGCTTGTAACGCCAGGGTGGTGGGTTCGATCCCCGCGACCACCCATACGTAAAAATGTATGCGCACATGACTGTAAGTCGCTTTGGATAAAAGCGTCTGCTAAATGGCATATTATTAAGTTCAACAGGTCACTGCGCAATAGCGAGCAGTAGTTTTCCCATGGTCTAGCTAGCTCGCTTTTGTTGTCGGCTAGTTTGCAACAGATGCAGCAGGATGTCGAAGAGGATGTTGTTGCTTATTTGTTAGCTTCTCCCTTTTCAAGAATAACTTTCAACAACAAATTAAGTTTCAAATGATCATCGTCTGGTGTGTGGAACTGTGTTATTTATTGCAGCGCGCTTGCTGTTGTTAGCCATCTCTTTGAAAATAACTTATGTGTGTGAGACATTGTTGTATTAAAAGTGGAACTGACAGCATTTTAGCAACATGAAATCTTGTTAAAATCTGTTCATATACACCCCCAGGAAGAATATGACATTTTCATAAATTCTTAGAATGTTTGGGAATTACATATACTAAGGCATTTGTGAATATTCTATAGCAATATAGATTGGGAAAATGTCCGTGCGTTTGGACACTGAATAGACACTGCAGTAAATAAAACCAAATAAAAACATCTGTCTTGTCTAGCACCGGAGTCTAGCTAGCTACTTCCAGACACAAATAAGAGAATACCTCACTCTGACCATTTTACTCACGGTAGCAGAGCTAGTTTGGCTGTTTACATGTTATCTAGAGCGTTCTTGACTAACTATTACTTTTTTTGCCTACGTTTACTGACATTAGTCATATTCAGCGGGTTGTTGCGCGTTCGTAAATTCATAAGTTGTTCTGCGCTCTGGCACACTCAGACGAGAGTGCTCTGAAATCAGAGTAGATAACCAGAGTGAATTTGCGAACACAAGAGATATGCTAACTGGATAACAGTCTATCAAGTTCTTGCTAGCTAACCAAATGACACCTGCATCTCTAGATGTGTATAGCCACCAGAAAACAATATGAGGGGGAAAAGTCACTCACTCACCCACTCCTCCAATGGCATGACTTGACATCCTCCTAGCAGCTAGCTATCTAGCTAACGTTAGGCTCCGTGTTTTTAGCTTGCTACATAAATAGATACACTAGCCTGTTAACCACATTATGACTGACTTGTGATCATTGCCCTTGCTAGTTCGATTGTATTGACATTCCCTGTGTTAGTTACGTTCGTCAATTTTGGTCCGGAATATTCAGTCATTGAAACTGAAACCGTGCGTCCCAAATGGAGGCAGCAGACAATGTACCAGGCCAGCTGTGATTTACAAACTGATAGCAATATTTTTGGGACTACCAAGAAATGTATTGGTGAATTATATTAATCATGCATTGAACTGCATCCATCTATTCTGCCAACAATGCCTTAGTGTACGTCATGGAACGTTGAGTCAAATATAACATAATTTTAAAACCTCTTAGAAATTTGGTTTTGTAGCATGAACTGGGAATTTTATATTTTTTACTGATATTATGATTGTCTGTTTGTTTCATATCTGCAAAGTAGTTAAAACGCTATCAGTTCGACTTTAAACTTTAGGTCACTGCTTACTTTGTGTGCTAAACGTGGGTGATTGTTAATTGTTAGAGTAATGTAGCTCAGTGGAGCTACTCATAACATTGTGTTGCCAGGGTAGATTTTCCCCCTGTGCCTATGTATTATTGGATTCCGTTACAGTGTAATTGCCAGGGATGTTTGTTTCCCCTGTGCCCGTTTCGTTGATCGCTATTGGAGCGCATTTGTGTGTCAACGAAGGAATAAACTCTGTATTCTGTGATTACCCTCCTGCGCCTGACTCCTTTCACCACACTCACCACAGATGTTCAAGTCAGAGCTCTATAAAGAGGCCCATGTTCCCGACTTGGAATTCCGAGTTGGATGACCGTTCAAAACGTATTTTCCTAGTCGGAGCTTGTTTTCCCAGTTGTCTTGAACTCACTAAAGTCTGAGATTTCCCAGTTTCCAGTTTTTTTTAAAGCGGCAGATGTCATGCTGGATTGACAGCATGGCCAATATATTCAACCTTTTATGGCACATGGTGTTGAATGTATAACCTTTTAAGCTTGGAAAAGAGACCCTTAAACCCAGACATGGACCACACACCCACTCCAATGAATAGCAGGCTAGTGATTGCTTTGCAACCTTGCAGTTAGCCACTGATTCCTTCCAAACCACTCATTGTTGAATATGCCATTTCCAACTTGTTGTATAATGTTTATATCCAATAGCCAATGAGCACCGATAAATTTTATTTATAATTTCTCTTCATATGACAAGGATTGAAAAGGATTTGCCAGTAGATTGTCGACGTGATTCATGATGATGACTGCTTGTCTAGCTTAATGGCTAAGATTTTGAAAGTATGATGTTGACATGATTAATCCAATCAAAGCTATGGTAGATATTATGTGATTTGACGTCATTTTATCTGTGGCCAATGACCTTGAGCCTTCTTGGATGGGCACTTCTAATGTAACTCTATGGCAGCACCCAAGGGGCTTGAATTTTCGAGCTCTCCCCGTCGATTTTGCGGTGACTAGTGTCCCCATGAGTGACAGAACACTGAGCCAATCACGGCGCAACTAGAGAACATTACCAACCACATGCTCCATATTTTCCGCTGGCTGCCCCACCACCACAGAAAGCACTGAGCTCGGCTGAAATACCTGCATTTTAGAGCTGCCTTACTCAAGAAAGCTAAAAAGAGACCATGTTTGTATGCGGCTTCATTAACTCATTGATATTTTTTTTTTTTTACATTGTTTGCAAACTGATATGTGACACGTATTAATGCCAAAAATAACATGCAAAACACGTTTTTTTAGCTAAACAGGTAGGGCTCTAAACAGGTGGGGCTCTACCTGCGGTGAATGACGGGTCGCCACCGCTCGAGTACTACAACACTGAAATAAGGATCCCATATGTTTAGTGTAGACAGAGGATAGCGAGATGCCTGGTGTCTTTCTCTCTCTCTATCTCTCTCTCTCTCACACACACATAAACACACACGCATTGGAAACCGCATATTTTTCTATATTAATATTTTCAATCATGTGATCGTCTGACCATGTACCTATAAGTTGGTAGAATAGAGTAGAACAACATGAATCTATGTTGTGAATTTCAGCCAGGAATGGAAACCCCAGCCAGCCTATAAACAAGGTGTGCGTCCCAAAGTAACATGCTGTCCAATTTGTGCAGTCTGTAAGTATGCATCCCAAATGGCACCCTTTTCCCTATATAGTGCACTACTTTTAATCAGAGCCATATAGGCCCTGGTCAAAAGTAGTGCACTCTAAAGGGAATATGGTGCCATTAGGGATGCAGACTAAGGCAGCAGTGTGTGGTTAACCTGGATTGGATATTTGGTTCAGCTCCTTCAGATAAAAGCAGAAGAGGCCACAGTGATGTAAGCTCTTTCTGGCAGAGTCACTATACAACTACCAATAGGCTCAAAACAAACAAGAAACATATTATGGAATGACAATGTGAACGAAAACATGTACCTACCTAGGATTGATGGAAATTCAGAGTCAGATGGTCCACACACACACACCACACACACCCACACACACCACACACACACACATACACACACATACACACACACACAAGCTGTGTTTTAGTGAAATTTCATGACTTTTTAGAGTGTACAATTTTTTAGCCATTAAAAAAACCTATTTACCCTTAACCTAAACCTAATCCTAACTCTAAACCTAATCCTAACCCTAATCCTAACCCTTAATCTTAAAATACACTATGCATACAGCAGTATGTGGACACCTCTTTAAATGATTGGATTCTGCTATTTCAGCCTCACCCGTTGCTGACAGGTGTATAAAATCGAGCACACCGCCATGCGATCTCCATAGACAAACATGCGCAACACTCGCTCACCATCAAAAATACGTGGTTTTATTAGAGAAGTTTAAAAGACTGACAATTCGGCTTTCGATGACCTTGTTCAGAATAATCCCAAAGGGAATGGAGAGTTCATACAGGGCACGGGGAAGACAGGTAGGGAGGAAACGCTCTTCAGCTGGTGCTGATAATGAGAGACCATACAGGGCACGGGGAAGACAGCTTTAATATTGCAGATAGATTGTAGCTTCCATCAATGTAATTGTCTGCATCATTTCCAATCCACCCATATATTGTTTTGTAAATATATATATAATATATACATACATACATACAGTACACATACATACATATACACATATATATAAATATACATATACATACATGTAAATAAACATACATATACAGTGGGGAGAACAACTATTTGATACACTGCCGATTTTGCAGGTTTTCCTACTTACAAAGCATGTAGAGGTCTGTAATTTTTATCATAGGTACACTTCAACTGTGAGAGACGGAATCTAAAACAAAAATCCAGAAAATCACATTATATGATTTTTAAGTAATTCATTTGCATTTTATTGCATGACATAAGTATTTGATCACCTACCAACCAGTAAGAATTCCGGCTCTCACAGACCTGTTAGTTTTTCTTTAAGAAGCCCTCCTGTTCTCCACTCATTACCTGTATTAACTACACCTGTTTGAACTCGTTACCTGTATAAAAGACACCTGTCCACACACTCAATCAAACAGACTCCAACCTCTCCACAATGGCCAAGACCAGAGAGCTGTGTAAGGACATCAGGGATACAATTGTAGACCTGCACAAGGCTGGGATGGGCTACAGGACAATAGGCAAGCAGCTTGGTGAGAAGGCAACAACTGTTGGCGCAATTATTAGAAAATGGAAGAAGTTCAAGATGACGGTCAATCACTCTCGGTCTGGGGCTCCATGCAAGATCTCACCTCGTGGGGAATCAATAATCATGAGGAAGGTGAGGGATCAGCCCAGAACTACACGGCAGGACCTGGTCAATGACCTGAAGAGAGCTGGGACCACAGTCTCAAAGAAAACCATTAGTAACACACTACGCCGTCATGGATTAAAATCCTGCAGCGCACGCAAGGTCCCCCTGCTCAAGCCAGCGCATGTCCAGGCCCGTCTGAAGTTTGCCAATGACCATCTGGATGATCCAGAGGAGGAATGGGAGAAGGTCATGTGGTCTGATGAGACAAAAATAGAGCTTTTTGGTCTAAACTCCACTCACCGTGTTTGGAGGAAAAAGAAGGATGAGTACAACCCCAAGAACACCATCCCAACCGTGAAGCATGGAGGTGGAAACATCATTCTTTGGGGACAGGACAACTGCACCGTATTGACGGGAGGATGGATGGGGTCATGTATCGCGAGATCTTGGCCAACAACCTACTTCCCTCAGAAAGAGCATTGAAGATGGGTCGTGGCTGGGTTTTCCAGCATGACAACGACCCGAAACACACAGACAGGGCAACTAAGGAGTGGCTCCTTAAGAAACATCCCAAGGTCCTGGAGTGGCCTAGCCAGTCTCCAGACCTGATCCCAATAGAATATCTTTGGAGGGAGCTGAAAGTCCGTATTGCCCAGCGACAGCCCCGAAACCTGAAGGATCTGGAGAAGGTCTGTATGGAGGAGTGGGCCAAAATCCCTGCTGCAGTGTGTGCAAACCTGGTCAAGACCTACAGGAAACGTATGATCTCTGTAATTGCAAACAAAGGTTTCTGTACCAGATATTAAGTTATGCTTTTCTGATGTATCAAATACTTATGTCATGCAATAAAATGCAAATTAATTACTTAAAAATCATACAATGTGATTTTCTGGATTTTTGTTTTAGATTCCGTCTCTCACAGTTGAAGTGTACCTATGATAAAAAATTACAGACCTCTACATGCTTTGTAAGTAGGAAAACCTGCAAAATCGGCAGTGTATCAAATACTTGTTCTCCCCACTGTATATATATACATATTTTCCACTAACCCTACCACCCTTCCCCTAATCGGAGTAAACTAATGAACAACAACACTTAGGCTTCTACTTCCAGCTTATACATACTATTTACATTTTACGGACACAATCTATTTTACAATAGTTATATTTTATTTCTTTTTAGTCCTGTCCTTCCTTTACACTCAACCTCTCTCATCTATTTCTGATGTCAATCCAGTTTGATTTCTTCTTGCTATATATTTTTAACTGTGCAGTTTCACAAAAGTTCTGAACCTATATACATTTTACGGACACAGTACATTTCACATTAGTTATATTGTTGTTATTATTCCCACCCCTAGACCATACAGGTTAGTACTCAGGGTGTGGTGTGCTGTGGTCAATGTCTCCACCTAGCGATGAAATACAGAAGTGAAATCAGTAAATAACAATTGGAAACTGGACAAGCTTTTTTCAACTACAGTAGGTGTAATTGTTATACAACCACTACTATATAATACATGTTGAATATGTTGTGTATTGAAAAATAAACAACAGGTCTAAGCAAAACTAGGGATAACAACTATAAACATCAAAAGCTTACGCAAAGAGGTCTAACAACTGGTTTGGACAACAGTTAGTGAGCTAGTAAGCCTTCACAAAAGCATACTATACAGTGCCTTGCAAAAGTATTCAACACCCTTAGCGTTTCTCCTATTTTGTTGCATTACAACCTGTAATTTAAATGGATTTTTATTTGGATTTCATGTAATGGACATACACAAAATAGTCCAAATTGGTGAAGTGAAATGAAAAAAATAACTTGTTTCAAGAAATTCTAAAAAATAAATAACGGAAAAGTAGTGCGTGCATATGTATTCACCCCCTTTGCTATGAAGCCCATAAATAAGATCTGGTGCAACCAATTACCTTCAGAAGCCACATAATTAGTTAAATAAAGTCCACCTGTGTGCAATCTAAGTGTCACATGATCTGTCACATGATCTAAGTATATATACACCTGTTCTGAAAGACCCCAGAGTCTGCAACAACACTAAGCAAACGGGCACCACCAAGCAAGCGGCACCATGAAGACCAAGGAGCTCTCCAAACAGGTCAGGGACAAAGTTGTGGAGAAGTACAAATCAGGGTTGGGTTATAAAGAAATATCAGAAACTTTGAACATCCCACGAAGCACCATTAAATCCATTATAAAAAAACGGAAAGAATATGGCACCACAACAAACCTGCCAAGAGAGGGCCGCCTACCAAAACTCACGGACCAGGCAAGGAGTGCATTAATCAGAGAGGCAACAAAAGGACATTTACATTTACATTTTAGTCATTTTAGCAGACACTCTTATCCAGAGCGACTTACAGTTAGTGAGTGCATACAGATAACCTGAAGGAGCTGCAAAGCTCCACAGCGGAGATTGGAGTATCTGTCCATAGGACCACTTTAAGATGTACACTCCACAGAGCTGGGCTTTACAGAAGAGTGAAAAAAGTAATTGCTTAAAGAAAAAAATAAGCAAACACGTTTGGTGTTCGCCAAAAGCCATGTGGGAGACTCCCCAAACATATGGAAGAAGGTACTCTGGTCAGATGAGACTAAAATTGAGCTTTTTGGCCATTAAGGAAAACGCTATGTCTGGCGCAAACCCAACACCTCTCATCACCCCGAGAACACCATCCCCACAGTGAAGCATGGTGGTGGCAGCATCATGCTGTGGGGATGTTTGAGACTGGGACGGAGGTTCACCTTCCAGCAGGACAATGACCCTAAGCATACCGCTAAAGCAACACTTGAGTGGTTTAAGGGGAAACATTTAAATGTCTTGGAATGGCCAGACCTCAATCCAATTGAGAATCTGTGGTATGATTTAAAGATTGCTGTACACCAGCAGAACCCATCCAACTTGAAGGAGCTGGAGCAGTTTTGCCTTGAAGAATGGTCGAAAATCCCAGTGGCTAGATGTGCCAAGCTTATAGAGACATACCCCAAGAGACTTGCAGCTGTAATTGCTGCAAAAGGTGGCTCTACAAAGTATTGACTTTGGGGGGGGGGTGAATACTTATGCACGCTCAAGTGTTCTGTTTTTTTGTCTTATTTCTTGTTTGTTTCACAAAAAAAAGTATTTTGCATCTTCAAAGTGGTAGGCATGTTGTCTAAATCAAATGATACAAACCCCCCAAAAATCTATTTTAATTCCAGGTTATAAGGCAACAAAATAGGCAACAAAAAATGCCAAGGGGGGTGAATACTTTCGCAAGCCACTGTAGTCCTTCTCTAGATTAAGACCTCTTGCTTGTTCAGTTCCAAAATAAAAAACTCACAAAGCGAGTGTCCTCGCTCTTTGAAATGGAGGGTCACTGGGCTGTTGGCGTCAGCACATTGAATGGCACTTCGGTGCTCACATATTCTAGTGCGTAACTCAATGAAGTTTCACCTACGTAAAATAAGCTGCACAGGCAGCGAATCAAATAGATGACATTTAGAGAATTACAATTGATGGTACTTTAGATGTTTATGTCTCGACCTGATCTGGGAAACTTTTAATACTTTTGGTGTACTGGCATTGAGTGCAATTGCCACACTTGTAGTTGCTTGGGTGAAAATGCAGGAGGCTGGTCTTGTTTGCGCCTTGGCTGATGTCGGATTGGACAACACTGTCTTTAATGTTTTTAGCTCTATGGTAGGAGGCCGCAGGAGGCTGCTGAAATGTATTCCCTAGATCTGACTCTAAGCGTAGAATATGCCAATGTTTTTTAAGATGCTGAGTAGTTCTGAACTTTGTGGGGTGTAGGTAGTGACCAGTTGGATAGGAGGTCTGGCTCTCAGGGCTTGTGGGCTCATGTGCATCCTGTTTCCGTTGATCGTCCTTGAGATGTTTCTACAAATTGATTGGAGTCCACCTGTGGTAAATTCAATTGATTGGACATGATTTGGAAAGGCACACACCTGTCTATATAAGGTCTTACAGTTGACAGTGCATGTCAGAGCAAACACCAAGCCATGAGGTCAAAGGAATAGTCCGTAGAGCTCTGAGACTGGATTGTGTCGAGGCACAGATCTGGGGAAGGGTACTAAAAAATGTCTGCAGCATAGAAGGTCCCCAAGAACACAGTGGCCTCCATAATTCTTAAATGGAAGACGTTTGGAACCCCCAAGACACTTCCCAGAGCTGGCCGCCCGGCCAAACTGAGCAATCGGGGGAGAACGGCCTTGGTCAGGAAGGTGACCAAGAACCCGATGGTCACTCTGACAGAGCTCCAGAGTTCCTCTGTGGAGATGGGAGAACCTTCCAGAAGGACAACCATCTCTGCAGCACTCCACCAATAAGGCCTTTATGGTAGAGTGGCCACTCCTCAGTAAAAGGCATATGACAGCCCGCTTGGAGTTTGCCAAAAGGCACCTAAAGGACTCTCAGACCATGAAAAACAAGATTCTCTGATCTGATGAAACCAAGATTGAACTCTTTGGCCTGAATGTCAAGCTTCACATCTGGAGGAAACCTGGCACCATCCCTATGGTGAAGCATGGTGGTGGCAGCATCATGCTGTGGGGATGTCTTTCAGCGGCAGAGACTGGGAGACTAGTCAGGATCGAAGGAAAGATGAACGGAGCAAAGTACAGAGAGATCCTTGATGAAAAGCTTTGAGCATGGAGGAATTTGAGGTGTAGGTTAGCGAAGTTCAGTGCCATCCTTGTCCCCATGGCTGTCCTGCTACACTGCAGGAAGTAGAAGTGGTAGATGTGGTCAAACTTGAAGTAGTTTTTGGTGAGCACCAACCTCATGAGTTCAGCTAGGAATAAAAAGGGTGAGTTGGGATCTGTTCTCAAGTCAAGGAAATTGACACAATGTTCAATTCCTAACTCATGTAGCTTCATGAAATAGGATTCCATGGCCGAGCAGCCGCACACAAGCCTAGGATCACCATGCGCAATGTCATGTGTCGGCTGGAGTAGTGTAAAGCTCGCCGCCATTGGACTCTGGAGCAGTGGAAATGCGTTCTCTGGAGTGATGAATCACGCTTCACCATCTGGCAGTCCAACGGACTAATCTGGGTTTGGTGGATGCCAGGAGAACGCTACTTGCCCCAATGCATAGTGCCAACTGTAAAGTTTGGTGGATTAGGAATAATGGTCTGGGGCTGTTTTTCATGGTTCTGGCTAGGCCCCTTAGTTCCAGTGAAGGGAAATCTTAATGCTACAGCATACAATGACATTCTAGACTATTCTGTGCTTCCAACTTTGTGGCAACAGTTTGGGGAAGACCCTTTCCGGTTTCAGCATGACAATGCCCCCATGCACAAAGCGAGGTCCATACGGAAATGGTTTGTCAAGATTGCTGTGGAAGAACTTGACTGGCTCTGGCCTCAACCCCATCGAACACCTTTGGGATGAATTGGAACGCCGACTGCGAGCCAGGCCTAATCGCCCAACATCAGTGTCCGACCTCACTAATGCTCTTGTGGCTGAATAGAAGCAAATCCCAGCAGCAATGCTCCAACATCTAGTGGAAAGCCTTCCCAGAATAGTAGAGGCTATTATAGCAGCAAAGGGGGGACCAACTCCATGTTAATGCCCATGATTTTGTAATGAGATGTTCGACGAGCAGGTGTCCACATACTTTTGGGAATACGGCTGGCCATGCTTTTCACCTGGCTACCCCTACCCCGGCCACCAGCTCTGCACCCTCCGCTGCAACATGCCCATGCCTGTTCAACCTCTCTTTCGTAACGTCTGAGATCTCCAAAGATTGGAAAGCTGCTGCGGTCATCCCCCTCTTCAAAGGGGGTGACACTCTAGATCCTGTTACAGACCTATATCCATCCTGCCCTGCCTTTCGAAAGTATTTGAAAGCCAAGATAACAAACAGATCACCAACCATTTCAAATCACACCGTACCTTCTACGCTATGCAATCCAGTTTCCGAGCTGGTCATGGGTGCACCTCAGCCACGCTCAAGGTCCTAAACGATATTATAACTGCGATCGATAATAGACAGTACTGTGCAGCCTCTTCATCGACCTGGCCAAGGCTTTCGACTCTGTCAACCACCGCATTCTTATTGGCAGACTAAATAGCCTTGGTTTCTCAAATGACTGCCTCGCCTGGTTCACCAACTACTTCTCAGATAGAGTTCAATGTGTCAAATCGGAGGGCCTGTTGTCTGGACCTCTGGCAGTCTCTATGGGGGTGCCACATGGTTCAATTCTCGGGCCGACTCTTTTCTCTGTGTATATCAATGATGTCGCTCTTGCTGCTGGTGACTCTCAGACCCACCTCTACGCAGACGACACCATTTTGTATACATCTGGCCCTTCATTGGACACTGTGTTAACAAACCTCCAAACGAGCTTCAATGCCATACAACACTCCTTCCGTAGCCTCCAACTGCTCTTAAACACTAGTAAAACTAAATGCATGCTCTTCAATCGAACACTGCTGGCACCCGCCCACCCGACTAGAATCACTACTCTCGACGGGTCTGACCTAGAGTATGTGGACAACTACAAATACCTAGGTGTCTGGTTAGACTGTAAACTCTCCTTCCAGACTCACATTAAGCATCTCTAATCCAAAGTTAAATCTAGAATTGGCTTCCTATTTCGCAACAAAGCCTCCTTCACTCATGCTGCCAAACATGCCCTCGTAAAACTGACTATCCTATCGATCCTTGACTTCGGCGATGTCATTTACAAAATAGCCTCCAACACTCTACTCAGCAAATTGGATGTAGTCTATCACAGTGCCATCCATTTTGTCACCAAAGCCCAATATACTACCCATCACTGTGACCTGTACGCTCTTGTTGGCTGGTCCTCACTACATATTCGTCGCCAAACCCACTGGCTCCAGGCCATCTATAAATCACTGCTAGGCAAATCCCTGCCTTATCTTAGCTCATTGGTCACCATAGCAACACCCACCCGTAGTATGCGGTCCAGCAGGTATATCTCACTGGTCATCCCCAAAGCCAACACATCCTTTGGCCACCATTCCTTCCAGTTCTCTGCTGCCAATGACTGGAACAAACTGCCAAAATCTCTGAAGCTGGAGACTCTTATCTCCCTCACTAACTTTAAGCATCAGTTGTCAGAGCACCTTACTGATCACTGCACCTGTACACAGCCCATCTGAAATTAGCCCACCCAACTACTTCATCCCCATATTGTTATTTATTTTGCTAATTTGCACATCATCTCTTGCACATCTATCATTCCAGTGTTAATACTAATTGTAATTATTTTGCACTATGGCCTATTTATTGCCCTACCTCCAGAACTTGCTACATTTGCACACACTGTATATATATTTTCTGTTGTATTTTTGACTTTATGTTTTGTTTTACCCCGTATGTAACTCTGTGTTGTTGTTTTTATCACACTGCTTTGCTTTATCTTGGCCAGGTCGCAGTTGTAAATGAGAACTTGTTCTCAACTGGCTTACCTGGTTGTCACTGTTGGTGTGGGTGCGTGGAGAGGAGTCAGACGCAGGACGCATAAGCTAAGTCAAACAAGACTTTACTAGATGTACAACCAGTACAAAATAAAGTACCTCTATCGAGGAGGCAAAACGACAACGCAACACAGTGCGTTATAATAACAATTCCAGCGTACTGCACAGGATACCACCAACAGACAGGAAATAAAATAACACACAACTAACGAACACAACCACAGGAAACTTATAAGGCACATAATCAAGACCAAACGGACACAGGTGTAGCAGACAGACCAAACCAAACGAACATCGAAACATTCAACGGTGGCAGCTAGTACTCCGGGGACGACGAACGCCGAAGCCTGCCCGAACAAGGAGGAGGAGCAGCCTCGGCAGATTCCGTGACAGTACCCCCCTTGACGCGCGGCTCCAGCCGACGCGACCCGGCCTCGGGGACGGCCAGAGGACGCGGACCGGGCGCGTGGGATGACCACGGTGGAACTCAGTCAGGAGGGATGGATCTAGGATGTCCCTCCTAGGCACCCAGCACCGTTCCTCCGGACCGTACCCCTCCCACTCCACGAGATACTGGAGACCACTCATCCGGCGTCTTGAGTCCAAGATGGTCCGGACCCTGTACGCCGGAGCCCCCTCGATGTCCAATGGGGGCGGAGGGGCTCTCCTATCTCATCATCTTGGAGTGGACCAGCTACCACCGGCCTGAAGAAGACACATGGAACAGGGGTTAATATTCTTATAATCAATAGGCAGTTGTAACCTGTAACACACCTCGTTCAATCTTCTCAGGACTTTAAAAGGCCCCACAAACCGCCGACCCAGCTTCCGGCAGGGCAGGCGGAGGGGCAGGTTTCGAGTCGAGAGCCAGACTCGATCTCCCGGTGCGTATACCGGTCCCTCACTGCGGTGGCGATCGGCGCTCGCCTTCTGTCGACGGATGGCCCGCTGCAAATGGACATGTGCAGCGTCCCACGTCTCCTCATGACCCCCCTGCGTAATCATCTTCAGTGGTGCTGTGACTTCTCTAATCAACCCCGACCCCAGCGGCCGGCTGTCTAGAGCATGAACTGGGAAAGGGGGTTCCACCGGCCGAAGGGGAATTCCTACCCTGGAACAAAATTCACGATCAATAAAATTCCCAGCTGCGCCTGAATCTACTTGCGCCTTATGCTGGGAATGAGGTGCCACCTGTGGAAATCTCACAGGTATACACAGGTGTCCAACAGAGAGCTCTGGGTAAGTGGGGCATCTACTCACCTGAAATGACTCCCCAGTGCGTGACCTGTTGTCCCCTCTCCCAGGAAACCCTCCCCAACACCTAGCCGCAATGTGCCCTCCACGGCCACAGTTGGTGCAGGGACGGCCCCCTCGGGTTCTCTCTCCTCCTCTCCCTAGCGCCTGCACCCCGAGCTCCATGGGAATCGGCTCGGCGGTGCTGGAGGATGGAATGGACGACCCCATTCGGGACGTCCCGCGTGTAGCCAGCAGGGTGTCGAGACGGATGGACATGTGCACCAACTGGTCGAAGGTGAGGTTGGTGTCCCTGCAGGCCAGCTCACGACGAACGCCCTCTCGTAGGCTGCATCGAAAATGGTCGATGAGGGCCCTCTCATTCCATCCCGCATCTGCCGCTAGCGTCCGGAACTCCAGGGGCGAACTCCTGGGCACTCCTCTTCCCCTGTCGGAGGTGGAGACAGACGGCTCCCCGCTGCCTTCCCCTCAGGTGGATGATCGAACACTGCCCTGAAGCGGCGGGAGAACTCCGCGTAGGTGATGGTAGCGGCGTCTATTCCCCTCCATTCGGCGTTTGCCCACTCCAACGCCTTGCCGGAGAGACAGGAGATGAGGGCGGAGACGCTCTCGTATCCCGAGGGCGCCGGGTGTATGGTGGCCAGGTAGAGTTCCACCTGCAGGAGGAATCCCTGACACCCGGCTGCGGTACCATCATATGCCCTCGGGAGCGAGAGCCGAATGCCGCTGGGTTCCGGTACTGGGAGAGGAGGACTGGCCGATGGTGATGGTAAGGTGTGCGAAGAGGTGGGCACCTCGCCCGTAACCAAACGGCGCAGCGTGTTGGACAAATCGTTCATGGCGACCCCAAGTTGCTGGATCATGGTGTCTTGATTGCTGATCCTTTCCTCGAGGGACTTGGGTGCCGCCGCTGCTCCTGCTGACTCCATAGTGGTGTGTTATTCTGTCACTGTTGGTGTGGGTGCGTGGAGAGGAGTCAGACGCAGGACGCATAAGCTAAGTCGAACAAGACTTTACTAGATGTACAACCAGTACAAAATAACGTACCTCTATCGAGGAGGCAAAACGACAACGCAACACAGTGCGTTATAATAACAATTCCAGCGTACTGCACAGGATACCACCAACAGACAGGAAATAAAATAACACACAACTAACGAACACAACCACAGGAAACTTATAAGGCACATAATCAAGACCAAACGGACACAGGTGTAACAGACAGACCAAACCAAACGAACATCGAAACATTCAACGGTGGCAGCTAGTACTCCGGGGACGACGAACGCCGAAGCCTGCCCGAACAAGGAGGAGGAGCAGCCTCGGCAGATTCCGTGACACTGGTTAAATAAAGGTGAAATATATATATTTTTTAAAGAGTAGCATTTGAACAAATTCAGGACCTGAGAAAAGTCCTGACTTTTCAAAAAAGTTATTGTTTTCCTACCTTGTCAGGACATTAAGATGATAATATAGGAAAACAAGTGCACAAACACACACACACACACACACACACAGACCGACACACCCCCCCCCCCCCCCCCACACAGACACACACACGTGCACACTCTCCATCTCTCTCACACACAAATACCACTCAAGAGTATCACAGCTCAACAAGTCCCAAGTCATTTGGTAAGTTTGCAAAAACCCATAGATGTATTCTGTGGGTATGTATTGTAGCGCAGTGTTTAAATATGTGTAACTCACAGAGGTTGGTGGCACCTTACTTGGGGAGAACAGGCTTGTGGTAATGACTGGAGGGGAATTAATGGAATGGTATCAAATACATCAAACACATGGTTTCCATGGTTACCAGGTGTTTGATGCCATTCCATTTGTTCCGTTCCGGCCAATATTATGAGCCGTCCTCCCCTCAGCAGCCTCCACTGGTGTAACTACAGTGTTGCTGAGTGGTATACCACAGTGTGCCAGTAAAGCTCAAGTGAATACTTTGCTGACCTCTAGTGGTTGAGAGGGAGAAGGGCATCAGGCTATAGACCAGTGGAATTTGAGATCTTCTCTTTTGGGGAATGATACCAGATGTCAAACTACTGTTTAGAAGACATTAAAATGTATTGTTACTACTGTAAAAGCTACATTTGTAGAGGTTCATTCATGATGTCCAGAATGTACTTCGGAAGGCTATGAATTTAGATGTTTTTTTTATTCTAAATCTGTCCTTGCCTCATCCAGGTGAGGTCGAGTTCTACCTTCGGGATTGAGTTGATTGTTTTGGAAACCACGTTTTTTTTTTATCTGAAAGAAGAAAAAGTTACGAAATTCTGGGACAGAAAAAGTTGGATTGACACCATTTAAAGTACACCTCAATAGAATGAAAAACAATACAATACAAAACAATATAATAAGCTGAATGAACCACCCTAGGCTTCACATCACAATATCAACTGTAGGCTACAGAGATAACCTACAGAGATAACCTACAGAGATAACCTACAAAGTGTGATGCAGTATAATGAAAAGGAATACATTAAATCAGTTGTGAAATACAGCTAAACAAAGCATTACTTATAAACCACCCAATGACTTATTGAACCCAGCTTTGGCTTCATCTTTAATCTTGGACAATAAACTCTCTTCAGCTTCAGGGTTGCTGTCTTCCAAAACTATAGTGCAAAAATAAGTTGTCACTGATATGAGTTTTTCAGATGTTGGTCGGGTGTCTTGCTGTAACAACAGAGCACTCAGACCTCAGAGGTAGTGATACACACCATCTCCTCCTAACATATCTTGGAACAGTTAACTAGTTCAGGATCAGTCAGACCTCACACCATCTCCTCCCAACATATCTTGAAACAGGTAACTAGCTCAAGGTTCTGTCAACTCTGCTTTCATTGTAAGACGATGCTAATTCTGAATAAATATCCACCATTCTTGAAATCATAATATGATATAAAACCATGAAATCGAACATCCAGTCAGTAAATGCTGAAACATAAAGGCAAGGAGATAATCTTCAAATAGGGTTGCCATTATGTGATAGTATTCTAAGACAAGGGTGTATGTGATAGTATTCTAATAACTAAGACAAGGGTGTATGTGATAGTATTCTAATAACTAAGACAAGGGTGTATGTGATAGTGTTCTAAGACAAGGGTGTACGTGATAGTGTTCTAATAACTAAGACAAGGGTGTATGTGATAGTGTTCTAATAACTAAGACAAGGGTGTATGTGATAGTGTTCTAATAACTAAGACAAGGGTGTATGTGATAGTGTTTAACTAAGACAAGGGTGTGTGATATTATTCTAATAACTAAGACAAGGGTGTATGTGATAGTGTTCTAATAACTAAGACAAGGGTGTATGTGATAGTGTTCTAATAACTAAGACAAGGGCGTATGTGATAGTGTTCTAATAACTAAGACAAGGGTGTATGTGATAGTGTTCTAATAACTAAGACAAGGGTGTATGTGATAGTGTTCTAATAACTAAGACAAGGGTGTATGTGATAGTATTCTAATAACTAAGACAAGGGTGTGTATGTGATAGTGTTCTAAGACAAGGGTGTATGTGATAGTGTTCTAATAACTAAGACAAGGGTGTATGTGATAGTGTTCTAATAACTAAGACAAGGGTGTATGTGATAGTGTTCTAAGACAAGGGCGTGTGATTTAAAATAAACAATCTACATGGGTCACAATACTAGTTTAATAATAAAACACGTATCTATTAACTAATCAAAGTTAGACAAGATAGACCTATTGAATACTATTGTGCACAATGCATCTTACCTTTGCATGTCAGGTATGGTGCGGACCAGTTGCTGTCTATTTCACTGGTTAGACCTGTTCGCCTTCCTTTTCATATCCTTTTTGACATTCATATCTGACAAAATACTTGTATTTGTACGGAGGTATATGTCCCTCTACGCTCTGCATTATCGATTTCAATCATGTCTGTGGGACAAGAAGTAGAACAAATAACATCACTATTGTCACGTTCGTTTAAGGACGGGTCAGACCAAGGCGCAGCGTGATATGCATACATGTTTATTGACAACGAATAAACAACCGACAAAACAACAAACCAAATGAAACGTGAAGTCCAAAGGCTGAACACAAAACTAGCCTAAACACGGAACAAGATCCCACAACTAAACAGTGCCAATCGGCTGCCTAAGTATGATCCCCAATCAGAGACAACGAGCGACAGCTGCCTCTTATTGGGAACCACACCGGCCAACATAGATGTATACATACAAGAATACAACATAGAATATACACAACAAGGAATATACACACCCTGACTCAACATATACGAGTCCCTGGTCTTGTCTGGACCTCGGCGTGCTGCTTCCCCTCTCCTTCCTCCCACGAAGTACCAAGCCCTGTCTGGACCCTGGTGTGGGAGACCCCGAACCTGGAGAGGGGCTGACGTCTGGGTCTGGACTGGAGCCGCTGACTGGAGCTGGCCTGGGCACCGGTGGAGCGGACTGCTCTGGCTCCGGAGTAGAGCTGCTGACCGGAGCTGGACTAGGCACCGGTGGAGCGGACTGCTCTGGCTCCGGAGTGGAGCCGCTGACCGGAGCTGGACTGGACCCCGGTGGAACGGACTGCTCTAGCTCCGGAGTGAAGCAGCTGACCGGTGCCGGACCAGGCACCGGTGGAGCAGGAACGGGCCGGGCCGGACTGGCGACACGCACCACTGGCTTGGTGCAAGGAGCAGGAACGGCCCGTACCGGGCTGGCGACACGCACCACTGGCTTGGTGCGGGGAGCAGGAACGGACCGGAACGGACTGGGAACACGCACCCCTGGCTTGGTGCGAGGAACAGGAACGGGCCGGGCCGGACTGGGAACACGCACCACTGGCTTGGTGCGAGGAGCAGGAACGGGCCGGGCCGGAATGGGAACACGCACCACTGGCTTGGTGCGAGGAGCAGGAACGGGCCGGGCTGGACTGGGAACACGCACCACTGGCTTGGTGCGAGGAGCAGGAACGGGCCGGGCTGGACTGGCGACACGCACCACTGGCTTGGTGCGAGGAGCAGGAACAGGCCGGGCTGGACTGGGAACACGCACCACTGGCCTGGTGCGAGGAGCAGGAACGGGCCGGGCCGGACTAGGAACACGCACCACTGGCTTGGTGCGAGGAGCAGGAACGGGCCGTACCGGGCTGGCGACACGCACCACTGGCTTGGTGCGGGGAGCAGGAACGGCCCGTACCGGGCTGGCGACACGCACCACTGGCTTGGTGCGGGGAGCAGGAACGGCCCGTACCGGGCTGGCGACACGCACCACTGGCTTGGTGCGGGGAGCAGGAACGGGCCGGGCCAGACTGGGAACACGCACCACTGGTTTGGTGCGAGGAGCAGGAACGGGCCGGGCCGGACTGGGAACACGCACCACTGGCTTGGTGCGAGGAGCAGGACTGGGTTCCTTTATTAACCCCCACACCTTCTGCTGCCTAACCAGCTCCTCTCTCCGTGCCTCCACTATTTCCTTCTCCCTTTGAGCCTCCTGTAGCGCCTCCCTCTGACCGGCTAACTCCTGCTCCCTCTGAGCTAACAGCCCCCGTAACATGGTGGCCTCCTCTCTTAACCTGCAGATCCTTCCTTTCACGGCCTCCTGCTGCCTCGTCGTCCACCCCGTGTGCCCCCCCCAAAAAATGTTTTATTGGGGTTGCCTCTCGGGTCTCCTTTGTCGGCACTGTTGGCGCCGTTTTTCCTCTCCTGCCCGGGCTTCCTCCTTCACCCAGGATCCTTTATCGGCTACACTCTCCTTCATCGCCTCCCGATAACGGACGGCCTCCTCCTCTGTAATTTTTCCCCAACCGAGGAGGACATCTACTAAGGTTACCTCCTGTTGAGTCCCAGGCGTTTGCTCCTTCTGGGCGCCGCTTGGTCCTTGTTTGGTGGGATCTTCTGTCACATTCGTTTAAGGACGGGTCAGACCAAGGCGCAGCGTGATATGCATACATGTTTATTGACAACGAATAAACAACCGACAAAACAACAAACCAAACGAAACGTGAAGTCCAAAGGCTGAACACAAAACTAGCCTAAACACGGAACAAGATCCCACAACTAAACAGTGCCAATCGGCTGTCTAAGTATGATCCCCAATCAGACACAACGAGCGACAGCTGCCTCTGATTGGGAACCACACCGGCCAACATAGATCTATACATACTAGATACATCACATAGAATATACACAACAAGGAATATACACACCCTGACTCAACATATACGAGTCCCCTGAGTCAGGGCGTGACAACTATGTATAACATATCCAATTAAATGTAGGTCTTTGATGAATAGGAAATTACCAATTAATCAACCAATCAGCCAAATAAAGTATCAATCATGCAATCAATCAATCACTCAATTGATAAATCAAACAACTGGTCAATCTGTGACTTTTTTAAGCATAATGGAATAGTTTATTATCTATTCAGTAACTCCTTCTGTGTTATGTTTTGAAACATACCAATACATTTAGGTGGAACTGGCTCAAACTGTCCTGTTTCAGAGCAGGTCCAACCAGAGTCAGTTGCCGGTCACACTGATAGTCCACCACCTTTCCGTAGCCATACGACTCTTCAGCTTGGTACAACAGACCTCCATTGGCAACAACAGGAGGCGCTCCACACTTCACCAATGCAACATTATAAATACATCAATAAATAAATAATGGTGTGTTCACAATAATGTATTTATCTATCAGTTATTGAGTGTTTGTGTTTGTGTGTGTGTTTGTGTTTGTGTGTGTGTGTGTGTGTGTGTGTGTGTGTGTGTGTGTGTGTGTGTGTGTGTGTGTGTGTGTGTGTGTGTGTGTGTGTGTGTGTGTGTGCGTGCGTGCCCTCATGTGCCCTCTCATATCAGTCACTGACCTTCGCAGATAGCGACTCTGGCAGACCACCTTGCTGCGATGCAACTCCGCACTTTGGAGCCCACAATATAATGTCCAATAACAAGGACAGACTATTCAACTCAAATAGAAAAAAGAGAACAGAAACAAAGGTTATAAATAACCTGAAATGGGTTCAATCGCTTCCTTCATATATGGCACCCCTATTCTTAAAAAATTATAAATAAATACAATTATATATAGACTATTTAGCAATGCCATATATGAAACAAGTTATGTTTTTCTTGAAATAATAAGGGATCATTGGGGTTCTATATATAACCTTTAGCTGTGCTGTAATATAAAGCAAGAACATCTACTGGAGAGAAGGTCATGTGAGTGTAGAACAACTCTACTAGTAAATCTACTGGAGAGAAGGTCCTGTCCTGTGAGTGTAGGACAACTCTACTAGTAAATATACTGGAGAGAAGGTCATGTGAGTGTAGGACAACTCAACTAGTAAATATACTGGAGAGAAGGTCATGTGAGTGTAGGACAACTCAACTAGTAAATCTGCTGGACAGAAGGTCCTGTTCTGTGAGTGTAGGACAACTCTACTAGTAAATATACTGGAGAGAAGGTCATGTGAGTGTAGGACAACTCAACTAGTAAATCTGCTGGACAGAAGGTCCTGTTCTGTGAGTGTAGGACAACTCTTCTAGTAAATATACTGGAGAGAAGGTCCTGTTCTGTGAGTGTAGGACAACTCTACTAGTAAATATATTTGAGAGAAGGTCCTGTCCTGTGAGTGTAGGACAACTCTACTAGTAAATATATTTGAGAGAAGGTCCTGTCCTGTGAGTGTAGGACAACTCTACTAGTAAATCTCCTGGAGAGAAGGTCCTGTGAGTGTAGGACAACTCAACGAGTAAATCTACTGGAGAGAAGGTCACGTGAGTGTAGGACAACTCTACTAATAAATATACTGGAGAGAAGGTCCTGTCCTGTGAGTGTAGGACAACTCTACTAGTAAATATACTGGAGAGAAGGTCATGTGAGTGTAGGACAACTCTACTAGTAAATCTACTGGAGAGAAGGTCCTGTCCTGTGAGTGTAGGACAACTCAACTAGTAAATCTACTGGAGAGAAGGTCCTGTCCTGTGAGTGTAGGACAACTCAACTAGTAAATCTACTGGAGAGAAGGTCCTGTCCTGTGAGTGTAGGACAACTCTACTAGTAAATATACTGGAGAGAAGGTCATGTCCTGTGAGTGTAGGACAACTCTACTAGTACATCTACTGGAGAGAGGTCCTGTGAGTGTAGGACAACTCTACTAGTAAATCTACTGGAGAGAAGGTCCTGTGAGTGTAGGACAACTCTACTAGTAAATATACTGGAGAGAAGGTCCTGTCCTGTGAGTGTAGGACAACTCAACTATTAAATATACTGGAGAGAAGGCCCTGTAAGTGTTTTATTTCATTCTGTTGAGACATTTTTGTTGGCTAATTTAAGTTTGATCTGTCTTTTTAATTGTTTGCTCCATAGTTAGTGTAAGATAAGTTATACAGTGCATTCGGAAAGTTTTCAGACCCCTTGACTTTTTCCACATTTTGTTACGTTACAGCCTTATTCTAAAATTGATTAAATTATTTTTCCCCCTCATCAATCTACACACAATACCTCATAATGACGAAGTGAAAACATGTTTTTAATTTATTTTGAAAATGTATTAAAAATAAAAAACAGAAATACCTTATTTACAAAAGTATTCAGACCCTTTGCTATGAGACTCGATATTGAGCTCAGGTGCATCCTGTTTCTATTGATCATCCTTGAGATGTTTCTGCAGCTTGATTGGAGTCCACCTGTGGTAAATTCAATTGATTGGACATGATTTGGAAAAGCACACACCTGTCTACATAATGTCCCACAGTTAACAGTGCATGTAAGAGCAAGAACCAAGCCATGAGGTCGAAGGAATTGTCCGTAGAGCTCCGAGACAGGATTGTGTTGAGGCACAGATCTGAGGAAGAGTACCAAAAAATTTATGCAGCATTGAAGGTCCCCAAGAACACAGTGGCCTCCATCATTCTTAAATGGAAGAAGTTTGGAACCACCAAGATTGAGCAATCGGCGGAGAAGGGCCTTGGTCAGGGAGGTGACCAAGAACCTGATGGTCACTCTGACAGAGCTACAGAGTTCCTCTGTGGAGATGGGAGAACCTTCCAGAAACACAACCATTTCTGCAGCACTCCACCAATCAGGCCTTTATGGTAGAGTGGCCAGATGGAAGCCACTCCTCAGTAAAAGGCACATGACAGCCCACTTGGAGTTTGCCAAACGGCACCTAACGAATCTCAGACCATGAGAAACAAGATTCTCTGGTCTGATGAAATCAAGATTGAACTCTTTGGCCTGAATGCCAAGTGTCACATCTGGAGGAAACCTGGCACTATCCCTACGGTGAAGCATGGTGGTGGCAGAATCATGCTGTGGGGATGTTTTTCAGCGGCAGGGACTGGGAGACTAGTCAGGATCGAGGGAAAGATGGCTGTAATGTAACAAAATGTGGAAAAAGTAAAGGGGTCTGAATACTTTCCGAATGCACTGTAAGTAAGCCTTTTGTAAAATAAATGTCAGTAGCCTATTGCTGTCATTTGTTCGGTATGGTAGTACAAGCCTTTCTTGGTAATTGCTGCAATATAGTCTGTTCAAAACTTTTGTGAAGGTTTAAACAAGTTCGCAAGTGGGGGTTTTTCATTCGGTTGTGTCACGGATTCAGCCCAGACTGCTCCTCCTCCCTGCTCGGGCAGGCTTCGGCGTTCGTCGTCCCTGGAGTACTAGCTGCCACCGATCTATGTTTCGGTGTTTGACTTGTTGTGTCTGATTGTGTACACCTGTTCCCCATTATGTTGTATCGTATTCCCTATTTAACCCTCTGTCGTGCATTGTGTGTTGTGTGTTATTGTTTGTGTCATCGGCAGTGTGCGGGTTGTTAGTTTTCTCCGTTGTTTGGAGACTGTTTATTTCACTGGCGACTTTTTTTAAAGTACGGTTTCCAGTAGCTCTGTGTCCTGCGTGTGACTTCGCCTACCGCATTTCACTGTCGCCGGTCTGACAGAATAACACACCACCATGGAGTCAGCAGGATCGGTTGTGCCTAGGGGATCACTGGAGGAGCACGTAATCCTCCAAGAGGCCAGGATCCAGCACCTGGGTACCACCATGCAAGAAGTGATGGACACTTTGAGGCGATGGGAGAGGGGAGGTTTGCCCACACCTCCTCCTACGATGCCACCACCATCAGCCGTACCCATCGGTCCATCTCCGGAGTCCAGTGGAATTCGGCTCTCGCTCCCGAGGGCTTATGATGGCACCGCGGCCGGGTGTCAGGGGTTCCTACCCCAGGTTGAACTCTACCTCGCCACCATTCAACCGGCGCCCTCGGGATACGAGAGAGCGTGTCCGCCCTCATCTCCTCTCTGTCCGGCAAGGCGCTGGAGTGGGCCAACGCAGAATGGGGTGGGATAGACGCCGCTACGGTCAGCTATGCGGAGTTCATCCGCCGCTTCCAGGCAGTATTCGATCATCCCCCAGAGGTTAAAGCGGCGGGTGAGCGTCTATTCCACCTTAGACAGGGGAGGAGGAGCACGCAGGAGTTCACGCTGGACTTCCGGACGCTAGCCGCCAACACGGGATGGAATGAGAGGGCCCTCATCGACCACTTCAGATGCAGCCTGAGGGAGGACGTGCGTCGGGAATTAGCCTGCAGGGACACCAACCTCAGCTTTGACCAACTGGTGGACATGTCGATTCGCCTGGATACCCTGTTGGATACCCGCGGACGTCCGGATTCGGGGCCGTCCATTCCATCCCCCAGCACTTCCGAGCCGACCCCTATGGAGCTCGGGGGTGCTGGTGCTAGGGAGACTAGTAGGGAGACCAGGAGGGAGGCTGTCCCCTGCACCAACTGTGGCCGCAGAGGACACACTGCTGGTCGGTGCTGGGGAAGGTCTCCTAGGAATCGGGGCAGTGGGTGACGCACTGATGAGTCTTTCCCGGTGAGTAGGCACCCAACTCACCCAGAGCTCTCTGCTGATCATATGTGTATTAAAGTGGTGTTTCCCAAGGTTTCTCCTCACTCCCAGCATAAGGCGCTAGTAGATTCAGGCGCAGCTGGGAATTTCATTGATCGTCAGTTCACCTATGAGTTAGGGATTCCTATCGTGCCTGTTGATGTGCCCTTCCCCATTCATGCCCTAGATAGCCGCCCGTTGGGGTCTGGGTTGATTAGGTAGGTTCACGGCGCCTCTCCGGATGAAAACGCAGGAGGGTCATGAGAAGATAGTACGGTTGTTTTTGATTGATTCTCCTGCGTTTCCCGTGGTGTTGGGGCTTCCCTGGTTAACAGCTCATGACCCCAACATTTCATGGCAGCAGAGAGCTCTCCAGGGATGGTCTGATCAGTGTACTGGGCGGTGTTTAGGCGTTTTCGTAGGGGCAACGACGGTGGAAAGCCCGAACCAAGTTCCCGCCTTGCATATTCCACCTGAGTACGCCGATTTGGCTCTCGCCTTCAGTAAGAGGAAGGCGACTCAATTACCACCTCATCGACAGGGGGATTGTGCGATAGCCTACCTCCAGGTAGGCGCTGCGCTTCCACGTAGTCACGTGTATCCTCTATCTCAGGAGGAGACGGCCGCTATGGACACCTACGTCACCGAATCTTTGAGACAGGGTTACATACGGCCGTCTACTTCCCCTGCTTCCTCAAGTTTCTTTTTTGTGAAGAAGAAGGATGGGGGTTTACGCCCGTGTATTGATTACCGTGGTCTAAATCAGATCACCATCAAATACAGCTATCCTCTGCCTCTGATTGCTAGCATGACGGAGTCATTACACGGGCGCGATTCTTCACAAAATTAGATCTCAGGAGCGCGTACAATCTGGTGCGCATTAGGGAGGGAGATGAGTGGAAGACAGCATTTAGTACCACCTCGGGTCACTATGAGTACCTCGTCATGCCATACGGGTTAATGAATGCTCCGTCAGTCTTCCAATCATTTGTGGACGAGATTTTTCGGGACTTGCATGGACAGGGTGTTGTGGTATATATTGATGACATCCTAATATATTCCGCTACACGAGCCGAGCATGTGTCCCTGGTGCGTCGAGTGCTTGGTAGACTGTTGGAACATGACCTGTATGCGAAGGCGGAGGAATGTCTGTTCTTCCAGGAGTCCATCTCCTTCCTGGGACATCGGTTGTCCGCGTCAGGGGTAGAGATGGAGGTTGACCGCGTTTCTGCCGTGCTTAATTGGCAGACCCCGACCACGGTTAAGGAGGTGCAGCGCTTCTTGGGTTTTGCCAATTACTACCGGAGGTTTATCTGGGGCTTTGGACAGGTAGCGGCTCCCATTACCTCTCTGCTAAAGGGTGGTCCGGTGCGCCTGCAGTGGTCAGCTGAGGCTGATATGGCGTTTAAACGCTTGAAGGACCTGTTTACCTCGGCTCCGGTGCTGCCGCATCCGGATCCCTCTTTGGCATTCCAGGTGGAGGTGGACGCTTCCGAGGCTGGGATCGGCGCTGTGCTGTCTCAGCGCTCGGGTATGCCACCTAAACTCCGCCCCTGTGCTTTCTATTCTAAGAAGCTCAGTCCGGCGGAGCGCAATTATGACGTGGGGGATAGGGAGCTGCTGGCTGTGGTTCAAGCCCTGAAGGTGTGGAGATATTGGCTTGAGGGGGCTAAACACCCGTTTCTCATTCTGACTGACCATCGTAACCTGGAGTACATCCGGGCAGCGAGGAGGTTGAATCCTCGCCAGGCAAGGTGGTCAATGTTCCTTTCCCGCTTTGTATTTAAGCTCACATAAATACCAGGGTCCCAGAACGCTAAGGCAGACGCCCTGTCCCGACTATATGACACCGAGGAGAGGTCCATTGAGCCCACTCCCATACTCCCGGAGTCTTGTTTAGTGGCACCGGTGGTGTGGGAGGTGGATGCGGAAATCGAGCGGGCGCATGCTCCGACCCTACTCCTCCACAGTGTCCAGAGGGTCGGAGGTACGTGCCGCTCGAGGTTCGCGACCGGTTGATATACTGGGCTCACACGTCACCCTCCTCTGGTCATCCAGGTATTGGTCGGACAGTGCACTGCCTTAGTGAGAAATACTGGTGGCCAACCTTAGCCAAGGACGTGAGGGTTTATGTTTCCTCCTGCTCGGTGTGCGCCCAGTGTAAGGCGCCTAGACACCTGCCCAGGGGGAAGTTACAACCCCTACCCGTTCCACAACGGCCGTGGTCTCACCTATCGGTGGATTTTGTGACGGACCTTCCCCCCTCTCAGGGAAACACTATGATATTGGTCGTTGTGGATCGGTTTTCCAAAGCCTGCCGCCTCATTCCCCTGCCAGGTCTCCCTACTGCCCTACAAACTGCTGAGGCCCTGTTTACACAAGTCTTCCGGCACTATGGGGTGCCTGAGGATATAGTGTCTGATCGGGGTCTTCAGTTCACCTCTAGGGTCTGGAGGGCATTTATGGAACGTCTGGGGGTCTCGATTAGCCTTACCTCAGGTTTTCACCCCGAAAGTAATGGGCAGGTGGAGAGAGTTAACCAGGATGTGGGTGGGTTTCTGAGGTCATATTGCCAGGACCGGCAGGGGGAGTGGTCGGGATATATTCCCTGGGCAGAGATAGCCCAAAACTCCCTCCGTCATTCGTCTACTAACCTGACACCTTTCCAGTGTGTGTTAGGGTACCAGCCGGTTCTGGCACCTTGGCATCAGAGCCAGATCGAGGCCCCTGCGGTGGACGAGTGGTTTCGGCGCTCGGAGGAAACTTGGAATGCTGCACACGTCCATTTGCAGCGTGCCATCAGGCGGCAAAAGGCGAGCGCCGATCGCCACCGCAGTGGGGCTCCGGTGTATGCACCAGGAGACCGGGTCTGGCTCTCGACCCGAAACCTGCCGCTTCGCCTGCCCTGCCGGAAGCTGGGTCGGCGGTTTGTGGGGCCCTTTAAAGTCCTGAGTAGATTGAACGAGGTATGTTATAGGTTACAACTGCCCAGGTATTATCGCATTAACCCCTCGTTCCATGTGTCTCTCCTCAGGCCGGTGGTGGCTGGTCCACTCCAGGAGAATGATGTACGAGAGGCTCCTCCGCCCCCGCTGGACATCGAGGGGGCTCCGGCGTACTCAGTCCGGTCCATCTTGGATTCGAGGCGTCGGACAGGGGGCCTGCAGTATCTCGTGGAGTGGAGCCGCGCGTCAAGGGGGGGTACTGTCACGGATTCAGCCGAGGCTGCTCCTCCTCCCTGCTCGGGCAGGCTTCGGCGTTCGTCATCCCCGGAGTACTGGCTGCCACCGATCTATGTTTCGGTGTTTGACTTGTTGTGTCTGATTGTTGTGACGTCACGAGAGGCTACACAGCTTTCAGCGGGATTGCTCAAGTAGTGCAAGGAGACAAGGTTCAAACAAAACAAGGATTTTATTATAGGTCTTGGGAAATTAACGAAAATATAACAAAATTCTGTTCTCTTGTGGCTCTTTAAGGGTTAACAGTTCAGGGATGTCTCTTCCACATCCAAAATCATAATTCTCACTCGCTCAGATAACTTTTCCCCAGCCTTACTGTAGTCCACGTTGCAGCTAGTGGCCAACCCAGCAAAAAGTCCTTCCAAATGTCTCTCACGTATTTCCACAGGCGAATATATCCAAAGGTGAGTATTTCCCAAAGGTAAGTATCTCCAAATCCTTATATTCCTCATGGAAGTGGACGTGCAGCACTCTTGTCCTCCAGAGAGCCCAGGTTGGAGACTGTGTCTCTTCCCTTCCCCAACCCTTCCGCTCATCAGCTCCTCATTTGTTTCAGCTGCGTGGGAAGATTGGCCATAGAGGGGTGGAGTTCCCGACCATACCAGCAGATGGAGCCATAGCTGTCTGGGTTTGCAGCCACCTCAGGGGGATGTAACGTCCCTCCAGGACACAGCCTCTCGTGACATCACATTGTGTACACCTGTTCCCCATTATGTTGTATTATATTCCCTATTTAACCCTCTGTCGTGCATTGTGTGTTGTGTGTTATTGTTTGTGTCATCGGCAGTGTGCGGGTTGTTAGTTTTCTCCATTGTTTGGAGACTGTTTATTTCACTGGCGACTTTTATTAAAGTACGGTTTCCAGTAGCTCTGTGTCCTGCGTGTGACTTCGCCTACCGCATTTCACTGTCGCCGGTCTGACAGGTTGAGCCATTTTCTTTGGCCAAATGAAGTTCCAACTGTAATGTTGTGTTTGCCACGATATAATATCCGGCACGTACTTTCCCTATAAACAATGGCTTGACTTACTTTGGATATTACCTTATTGATAAAGTTTATCAACTTTTGTGAAGGTTTGGTGTGGCTGTTAGTCTATTATACTGCTGGCATGTGATATGAAGGCAGTGCACTGACTCTGGCAGTTGAACTTGAGGTGAAGAAGAATGTTTTAGGCCTACCAGTGTTACTCCTATAATCTAACAATATAACGCTTATCTTTTTTTTAAATATTCTGATCATAAAATAACGAATTACCTCCTTCTGTACACCAATATCTATATAACAAACGCAGTAGCCTATCTGACAGGTATAAAGAATGCATGTTGGTGTCATAGCATGCCAACAGCATATCGCTATACAGTGGGGAGAACAAGTATTTGATACACTGCAGATTTCGCTGGTTTTCCTACTTACAAAGCATGTAGAGGTCTGTAATTTTTATCATAGGTACACTTCAACTGTGAGAGACGGAATCTAAAACAAAAATCCAGAAAATCACATTGTATGATTTTTAAGTAATTAATTTGCATTTTATTGCATGACATAAGTACTTGATACATCAGAAAAGCAGAACTTAATATTTGGTACAGAAACCTTTGTTTGCAATTACATAGATCATACGTTTCCTGTAGGTCTTGACCAGGTTTGCACACACTGCAGCAGGGATTTTGGCCCACTCCTCCATACAGACCTTCTCCAGATCCTTCAGGTTTCGGGGCTGTCGCTGGGCAATACGGACTTTCAGCTCCCTCCAAAAATGTTCTATTGGGTTCAGGTCTGGAGACTGGCTAGGCCACTCCAGGACCTTGAGATGCTTCTTACGGAGCCACTACTTAGTTGCCCTGGCTGTGTGTTTCGGGTCGTTGTCATGCTGGAAGACCCAGCCACGACCTATCTTCAAAGCTCTTACTGAGGGAAGGAGGTTGTTGGCCAAGATCTTGCGATACATGGCCCCATCCATCCTCCCCTCAATACGGTGCAGTCGTCCTGTCCCCTTTGCAGAAAAGCATCCCCAACGAATGATGTTTCCACCTCCATGCTTCACGGTTGGGATGGTGTTCTTGGGGTTGTACTCATCCTTCTTCTTCCTCCAAAAACGGCGAGTGGAGTTTAGACAAAAAGCTCTATTTTTGTCTCATCAGACCACATGACCTTCTCCCATTCCTCCTCTGGATCATCCAGGTGGTCATTGGCAAACTTCAGACGGGCCTGGACATGCGCTGGCTTGAGCAGGGGGACCTTGCGTGCGCTGCAGGATTTTAATCCATGACGGCGTAGTGTGTTACTAATGGTTTTCTTTGAGACTGTGGTCCCAGCTCTCTTCAGGTCATTGACCAGGTCCTGCCGTTTAGTTCTGGGCTGATCCCTCACCTTCCTCATGATCATTGATGCCCCACGAGGTGAGATCTTGCATGGAGCCCCAGACCGAGGGTGATTGACCGTCATCTTGAACTTCTTCCATTTTCTAATAATTGCGCCAACAGTTGTTGCCTTCTCACCAAGCTGCTTGCCTATTGTCCTGTAGCCCATCCCAGCCTTGTGCAGGTCTACAATTTTATCCCTGATGTCCTTACACAGCTCTCTGGTCTTGGCCATTGTGGAGAGGTTGGAGTCTGTTTGATTGAGTGTGTGGACAGGTGTCTTTTATACAGGTAACGAGTTCAAACAGGTGCAGTTAATACTGGTAATGAGTGGAGAACAGGAGGGCTTCTTAAAGAAAAAGTAACAGGTCTGTCAGAGCCGGAATTCTTACTGGTTGGTAGGTGATCAAATACTTATGTCATGCAATAAAATGCAAATTAATTACTTAAAAATCATACAATGTGATTTTCTGGATTTTTGTTTTACATTCCGTCTCTCACAGTTGAAGTGTACCTATGATAAAAATTACAGACTTCTACATGCTTTGTAAGTAGGAAAACCAGCATAATCGGCAGTGTATCAAATACTTGTTCTCCCCACTGTATCTCTCTCACTCTAAGATAAGCTTCTCTTCCTTTATATTTATTTGTTTAACATTAATAATATGTCTGCAATGCCCTGATGCATTTAGTGCTCAAATCTCTGACAGCTGAACCATGAGGAGGACAACTATTGTTTTAGGAAAGTAAAATCAAATAAAACAATAGGCTATACAGTTTTGCATATGCTACACATCAAAACACAAGGAATAAATGTGGCTCATTTGGCCAATATCCCTAATTTATTGATGGCTCTGGCTGCATGGGTGGATGCCTAATGGGTTACCCACCCAATGCATATGGATTACCAGTACATTTCTCAAATGTCAGATCAATTCAAATCTTTCCATTCACTTGTCCAGCTCCAATTTTTCATAACGGAAACCCTGATATATAGTATATATATACAGTACCAGTCAAAAGTTTGCACACACCGACTCATTCCAGGGTTTTTCTTTATTTTTACTATATAGTGAAGACATCAAAACTATGAAATAACACATATGGAATCATGTAGTAACCCAAAAAGTGATAAACTAATCAAACTATATTTTATATTTGAGATTCTTCAAAGTAGCCACCCTTTGCCTTGATGACAACTTTGCACACTCTTGGCATTCTCTCAACCAGCTTGATGAGCGACAATGCACGCACTGTGTTTGGGGACGTTACCCTCCTCTTCACCGGACACGCCCGCTTCCCTTCCAGCTGAGTTCACTCGTGTTCGGTTACCAGAGACCTTCAGAAGTGATTCCTTTGGGAAGGAAAGACCGCAAATCACTCCCGAAAGGACAGGAGCAACGAACGGATCTATGGCCTATTGGAGGTTCTGCCTCTTCTGCGGACTTCCTTGCTTCCATCTCCTCACGCGCTCTGAGAGAGATTTCTGAAGAAAATAAAGCAACAGTAGGCTAGAGGAAGAAAGAAAAGTTGTTTGATTGGTTGATGCCTGTTTCTCTTCTCTAAAATGTCGGCTCTTTTTTTAAGTGACGTTTACTGATTTATGGGAGCGCTCCTTGAACCAGAAGACACCCAGCGCCTCTCATCCTTTTCGCCCTCCACCTCATCGCTTTCACATGATGGTCCAGGATAATTTTTCTTCTTCACAAGAGTTGTTGAAGCACAGCTCACTAACGCCTGGATGTTGACAGCTCCCTTTCCACCTCCACGAGCAGACCTTCATCTCGTTCATATTTCTCTCTCTCTCCTTTCTGAGAGAAAATTTTAAAAAATAAGTGAGAAACACCGCGCCACTTGCGCGCCAACAATCTCTCTTTCCGTCTACGTGATCAAAAGCCACGGGGAAGGAAGACAAAAAAAGCGAGCGAGAGAGGGAGCTAGAGGGATATAGTGAGTGACGGGAGGAGGAAACGTGTGTTTTGATGTTTGGGATCCAGGAGAACATCCAGAGGAGCGGGAGTGTTATGAAAGAAGAGCCAATGGTGGCCGGGATGAACGCAGTGCGGAGCTGGATGCAGGGCGCCGGGCTGCTGGACTCCATCACAGCCGCCCAGAGGTAAGCCCGAGATGGCTAGCCAGTCAGCACTGGCCCCGGGGAATGGAGAGGATATAGATTGGAGGTCTCTATCTCAGCCCGGTTATCTGAGACGGACCACGTGTTTTGGGACAGCATTGCGCTCCCAATGGACTGTTGGTTTCCTTTTCTAGGCATATAGCCTAATATTGACTTGGGAGATTTGATTATAGCTTGCTTTCAGATGTATGTGGTTGAAGCTAGGCTATAGCATAGCCTACAGAATGTTTTTATTTCTGTTTGATTGTAACTTATTCATGTAGCCTATTCGGTAGTAGCCTATCAAATCAATCAAAATAAACAGTATATCCAAATAAATTAAACATGTCAGACACAGGCCTGATTTTACAGCCTAGTTATTTATTTATAATGAAACGTCAATAATTATAACACAGTAAAACAGTAGTACAATTACTATTTTTGAGACAGGTTGATTATTACAGTCCGTTCGACAAAAAGGTCCCCACATCTAGCATAGGCTATCCATGTAGCGACCAAATCCAAACTATTCATCTAGACTAAGGCTATACTTTGACAGTTCATAAATAATCTTTGTTTGGCCCATAACTCATTTTAGAGATGTGCAAATGACCCCGTGGAAATATGATATTTCAGCCTGAATTTATATTCAAAATTGGTTACAATGTAAAATAAAGTCAAGATATATTGACAATTTCGGGGGCCAGAACTTTAGTGTTTTACTCTTTTACTTCTAATTGTTGAAATCATTTGTAAACTAATTCAGTGGCATCCCATGTGAAAGTTGTGCTAACGGGGCTTGGTGCTGCTTGTATTCGCAGCGGAGTGGCTCTAGCCCGGGCACATTTCGAGAAACAACCGCCCTCCAACCTTCGCAAGTCCAACTTCTTCCACTTCGTGCTGGCTCTGTACGACAGACAAGGGCAGCCGGTGGAGATAGAGAGAACCAGATTCGTTGGATTTGTTGAAAAGGAAAAGGTGAGTTTTCCCAAAACATTATGAAAGCCATGACCCTATCAGCAGCCTATATATATATATATATATATATATATATATATATATATATATATATATATATATATATTGATTTGTCATCTGCAGCAGTTCCTTTACATGCATGAGGCTTATGAATATATTGCTTAATTTATTACTACAATTAAAAATACAAATGTTGTCTTACAATAATTGTTATAGATATGATTTTGAGTTTTTTTTATATTCGTTTGGAGGACATGGAAGGAACCCGCTGTTCATGCTGTTTTATTCGATGCTTTGTGTTGTATTTATTATTCATATCTTTGACCCACAACCCGCCGCTTAAAAGCCACTTTGCGCGTCGATCATTTGCTCATGTTCTAGCGTTTTAACGCAAAATTGTAGTATAACTTATTGCTATTGACAATATTACAGCACTAAACGTTTATAATTATTCATGCAAGTCTGTAATTGTCACCAGACAACTCTTTAGACACGCAATTTTATTTTAGTAGGCTATTGTTCCAGTATTAAAATCGAATGTTTTTGGTTAAACACAAATATAATTTATTAGTAGGGTATTATAAGCCGGAGTCCTGTAGCTCACCTATAGTCATATTACTTTTATATGGCACTAAGGCACTGAAGTCATTCCCATGAGTTCTATTTATCATGGGACGTATTTTGAAAATTATGTACATATAGTTTTTTTAAGTTATTATATCGTTTCTGATATTGATATCGAAATATATATTTGGTACGTTTAAAGAGAGTGTTTTGCGCCTTTTGTAAATCTGTGTGTAGTGGGTTTTGTTCTTTGTGACCTGACTGAGTGTGTGTGTGTTGGCAGGAAACGTCAGGGGAAAAGACCAACAATGGGATACAGTACAGGCTACAGCTCCTATACAGCAATGGTACGGTCAACACACACACACACACACACATACACACACACACACACACACACACACACACAGATGTATTACATACCAATCCACCAGGGAATTCCAATGCAACAAAATTAATTTCAATAAAATATATGTGATAAAAAATTACAGTAAATGTAAATGTGTTATTGACATACGAAATTAACACTGATTGTTATTATTATAAAAAATATTCATTTAATGTAAGCATTAGTATTAGACTATTAATATATCGTTTTTTAAAATATCAAATTTTTTACAAATAGTTTATTCAATAGCCTATGTCATTTATAGTTAGGACTTATGTCTGTGGCATGCTCTACAGAAAATTGGCAATCTTCTATTTGTATTAACAATAACCAATCCAGAAATTTTAATTTAACCTGAAACTGAAATGACCTTTAGGTCTATGAATACTAACAGCACATATACAGTATAGGCTAACTAACTTTGTCTGTTTCTCTATGTATCTCTCTAACATCTCTCTTTACTGTATATCTCTCTCTCTCTCACTTTACTGTATATCTCTCTCTCTTTACTGTATATCTCTCTCTCTTTACTGTATATCTCACTCTCTGTCTGTAGGTATCAGGACAGAACAGGACTTTTACGTGCGCCTCATCGATTCCATGACCAAACAGGTACCATCTCTTTCATGAAAGGCGATCGTGTGTGTGGGTACGTGTGTGTGTCTGTATGTACGTGTGTGTGTGTGTGTTTGTGTGTGTGTGTGAGTGAGTGTGTGTGTGACTCACAGGTCTGAGAGCATGTAGTGTGGTTGGCGAGAGTTGAAACTGGACTAAGGATGTTGGAAGAGGTGCTGGAAGGGCCAGATGGTGCACTATACTACAGTCTGGCAGACCAACTGTTCACACACACACACAAACACACACACATTATGTATCTCATGCTACCAGATGAAAACCACTTGGTGTGTGGTTGTAAAGAAGAATCACCACGAGGCAAACTCTGTTTTACTAACAAACCAAACCTCCCCCTCTCTCTCTCTCTCTCTCTCTCTCTCTCTCTCTCTCTCTCTCTCTCTCTCTCTCTCTCTCTCTCTCTCTCTCTCTCGCTCACTCTCTCAATTTAATTTAAGGGCTTTATTGTCATGGGAAACATATGTTAACATTGCCAAACAAAAGTGAAATAAACAATAAAAAGTTAACAGTAAACATTACACTCACAAAAGTTCCAAAGGAATAGAGACATTTGAAATGTCATATTATGTCAATATACAGTGTTGTAACGATGTGCAAATAGTTAAAGTACAAAAGGGAAAATAAGTAAACATAAATATGGGTTGTATTTACAATGGTGTTTGTTCTTCACAAATCTTGCTGCTGTGATGGCACACTGTGGTATTTCACCCAATAGATATGGGAGTTTATCAAAATTGGATTTGTTTTCTCTGTCTCTCTCTCTCTCTCTCTCTCTCTCTCTCTCTCTCTCTCTCTCTCTCTCTCTCTCTCTCTCTCTCTCTCTCTCTCTCTCTCTCTCTCTCTCTCTCTCTCTCTCTCTCTCTCTCTCTCTCTCTCTCTCTCTCTCTCTCTCTCGCTCTCTCTCTCTCTCTCTCTCAGGCGATCACCTATGAGGGACAGGATAAGAACCCTGAAATGTGTCGGGTTCTAATGACTCATGAGATCATGTGCAGGTAAGACAGATAATGTGTGTTGAGAGAGAGAGAGGGAGACAGAAAGAAAGAGAGAGAAATAAAGAAAAAGAGGGAAAATAATTCTGTGTGTGTTTATGTATGTGTGTCTCCCCCAGCTACAGTCAGAAAATCGGTTTATTCAGACACGGTATGTCAGTGTACTTCCCCCTCCCCCTGTACCCAGAATGCAACACTCCCCAGGTCCAGTGGGACCACAGCATGACCCAGTTCTGAGAGAGAGAAATAGGGGTGGGGGGGAGAGGGGGAGGGGGGGGGCAGAGGAAGAGAGGGGGAGAGGAGCGAGAGAGAACGAGATATAGGGGGAGAGAGAGAGGGGGGGGCAGAGAGGAAGGTAGGAAAGGAGGGAGGAAGAACAGGAGGGAGGTGGAGAGAGAGACAGGAAGAACTTGTGAGAAATCGAGAAGATAATATGTCTAGTTTTCTAATGATGTCAGAATAGAGAAATTGAGCTAAGTGAGAATAGAGCCCCAGAGGCTACAGACAGTTCTGAACCTGAAGCTGTCTCTGTCCCAGCATCTCATAATAACCTGAGTCACCTCCCCTTACTTACTAATACTATGTTCATTTGATTGATTAATTGATTGATAATTTACCCAGAATTCGGCATGCTGTCTCAATTTGGTGTTTGTCCCATTTTGTGAATTCTTGGTTGGTGAGCGGACCCCAGACCTCAAAACCATAAAGGGCAATGGGTTCTATAACTGATTCAAGTATTTTTAGCCAGATCCTATTTGGTATGTCGAATGTTATGTTCCTTTTGATGGCATAGCAGGCCTTTCTTGCATTGTCTCTCAGATTGTTCACAGATTTGTGGAAGTTACCTGTGTCGCTGATGTTTAGGCCGAGGTATATAATGTTTTTTGTGTGCTCTACGGCAACGGTGTCTAGATGGAATTTGTATTTGTGGTCCTGGCAACTGGACCTTTTTTGGAACACCATTATTTTTGTCTTACTGAGATTTACTGTCAGGGCCCAGGTCTGACAGAATCTGTGAAGAAGATCTAGGTGCTGCTGTAGGCCCTCCTTGTTTGGGAACAGAAGCGCCAGATCATAAGCAAACAGTAGACATTTGACTTCAGATTATAGTAGGGTGAGGCCAGGTGCTGCAGACTGTTCTAGTGCCCTCGCCAATTCGTTGATATATGTGTTGAAGAGAATGGGGCTTAAGCTGCATCCCTGTCTCACCCCACGGCCCTGTGGAAAGAAATGTGTATGTTTTTTGCCAATTTTAACTGCACACTTGTTGTTTGTGTACATTAATTTTATAATGTTGTATGTTTTTCCCCCAACACCCCTTTTCATTCATTTGAATAGCAGACCCTCATGCCAAATTGAGTCAAAAGCTTTTTTGAAATCAACAAATCATGAGAAGACTGACTTTGTTTTGGTTTGTTTGTTTGTCAATTAGGGTGTGCAGGGTGAATACGTGGTCTGTCGTATGGTAATTTGGTAAAAAGCCAATTTGACATTTGCTCAGTACATTGTTTTCACTGAGGAAATGTACGAGTCTGCTGTTAATGATAATGCAGAGGATTTTCCCAAGGTTGCTGTTGACGCATATCCCACGGTAGTTATTGGGGTCAAATTTGTCTCCACTTTTGTGGATTGGGGTGATCAGTCCTTGGTTACAAATATTGGGGAAGATGCCAGAGCTAAGGATGATGTTAAAGAGTTTAAGGATATTTAATCATTTCAATTAGAATACCATCAACATCCCAGGCCTTTTTGGGTTGGAGGGTTTGTATTTTGTCCTGTAGTTCATTCAATGTAATTGGAGAATCCAGTGGGTTCTGGTAGTCTTTAATAGTTGATTCTAAGATTTGTATTTGATCATGTACAGTTGAAGTCGGAAGTTTACATACACTTCATAGTCATTAAAACTATTTTTTTTTCAACCACTCCACAAGTTTCTTGTTAACAAACTATAGTTTTAGTAAGCATGACACAAGTCATTTTTACAACAATTGTTTACAGACAGATTATTTCACTTATAATTCACTGTATCACAATTCCAGTGGGTCAGAAGTTTACATACACTAAGTTGACGGTGCCTTTAAACAACCTTTAAAATTCCAGAAAATGATGTCATGGCTTTAGAAGATTCTGATAGGATAATTGACATCATTTGAGTCAATTGGAGGTGTACCTGTGGATGTATTTCAAGGCCTACCTTCAAACTCAGTGCCTCTTTACTTGACATCATGGGAAAATCAAAGGAAATCAGCCAAGACCTCAGCAAAAAAATTGTAGACCTCCACAATTGGGAATTGTGAGCAATTGTGAGCAAATCAATCCCAGAACAACAGCAAAGGACCTTGCAAAGATGCTGGAGGAAACAGGTACAAAAGTATCTATATCCACAGTAAAACGAGTGCTATATCGACATAACCTGAAAGGCCGCTCAGCAAGGAAGAAGCCATTGCTCCAAAACCGCCATAAAAAAGCCAGACTACGGTTTTCTACTGCACATGGGGACAAATATCGTACTTTTTGGAGAAATGTCCTCTGGTCTCTGGTCTGATGAAACAAAAATAGAACTGTTTGGCCATAATGACCATCGTTATAATTGGAGGGAAAAGGGGGAGCTTGCAAGCCGAAGAAAACCATCCCAACCGTGAAGCACGGGGGTGGCAGCATCATGCTGTGGGGGTGCTTTGCTGCAGGAAGGACTGGTGCACTTCACAAAATAGATGGCATCATGAGGAAGGAAAATTATGTGGATATATTGAAGCAACATCTCAAGACATCAGTCAGGATGTTAAATCTTGGTCGCAAATGGGTCTTCCAAATGGACAATGACCCCAAGCATACTTCAAAAGTTGTGCCAAAATGGCTTAAGGACAACAAAGTCAAGGTATTGGAGTGGCCATCACAAAGCCCTGACCTCAATCAAGGAGGCCTACAAACCTGACTCAGTTACACCAGCTCTGTCAGGAGGAATGGGCCAAAATTCACCCAACTTATTGTGGGAAGCTTGTGGAAGGCTACCCAAAATGTTTGATCCCAGTTAAACAATATAAAGGCAATGCTACCAAATACTAATTGATTGTATGTAAACCTCTGACCCACTGGGAATGTGATGAAAGAAATAAAAGCTTAAATAAATCATTCTCTCTACTATTATTCTGACATTTCACATTCTTAAAATGAAGTGGTGATCCGAACTGACCTAAGACAGGGAATATTTACTAGGATTAAATGTCAGGAATTGTGAAAAACTGAGTTTAAATGTATTTGGCTAAGGTGTATGTAAACCTCCGTCTTCAACTGTAGATGTTTTTGCTGTTTGTTCTTTGTTATAGGGCCACAAATATTGGAGAAGTGGTTTATCCTTACATCTCCGTTTTGGATAGATAACTCTTCATGTTGTTGTTTGTTTAGTGTTTTCCAATTTTCCCAGAAGTGGTTAGAGTCTGTGGATTTTTCAATTACATTTAACTGATTTCTGACGTGCTGTTCCTTCTTTTCCCGTAGTGTATTTTTGTATTGTTTTAGTGATTCACCATAGTGAAGGCGTAGGCTCAGGATTTCTGATTTTTGAATTCTTCTTTGAACCATTTGTCATTGTTGTTAATTTTCTTTGGTTTTCTGCTTGACATTTATTGATTTGATAGGGAAGCTGAGAGGTCAAATATACTGTTTAGGTTTTCTACTGCCAAGTTTACACCTTCACTATTATAGTGAAATGTTTTGTCCGGGAAGTTGTCTAAAAGGGATTTAATTAGTTGTTGCCTAATTGTTTTCTGGTAGGTTTCCACACTACTTTCCTTCCATCTATAGCATTTCTTAATATTATTCAGTTCCTTTGGCTTTGATGCCTCATGATTGAGTATTGCGCTGTTCAAGTAGACTGTGATTTTGCTGTGGTCTGATAGGGGTGTCAGTGGGCTGACTGTGTGTGCTCTGAGAGACTCTGGGTTGAGGTCAGTGATAAAAATAGTCTACAGTACTACTGCCAAGAGATGAGCTATAGGTGTACCTACCATAGGAGTCCCCTCGAAGCCTACCATTGACTATGTACATACCCAGCGTGCGACAGAGCTGCAGGAGTTGTGACCAGTTTTTGTTGGTTATGTTGACGTAGTTGTGCCTAGGGGGGCATATGGGGGAGGGAATGCTGTCACCTCCAGGTAGGTGTCTGTGCCCCTGTGTGCTGAGGGTGTCAGGTTCTTGTCCAGTTCTGGCATTTAGGTCGCCACAGACTAGTACATGTCCCTGGGCCTGGAAATGATTGATTTACCCCTCTAGGATGGAGAAGCTGTCTTCATTAAAGTATGGGGATTCTAGTGGGGGGATATAGGTAGCACACAGGTGGACATTTTTCTCTGTTGAGTTCATTTCCTTTTGAATTTCTAGCCAAATGTAAAATGTTCCTGTTTTGATTAATGTAATAGAGTGAGTTTGGTCTGCTCTGTATCAAATTAGCATAACCCCCGAGTCCCTTCCCTGTTTCACACCTGGTAGTTTGGTGGATGGGACTACCAGCTCTCTGTAACCTAGAGGGCAACCAGTGGGTCCGTCTCCTTTATACCACACTGTAAAAATTGTCCCTGTAAATGTACAGCATTATACTGGCACCACAGTGGCCAGCTTAATACTGTTAATTTTCCTTTTCAGCAGAGATGCTGTAATATGTTTTACAGTACTATTTTCCTTACTGTAAAGACATATTACAGCATCCTTGCTGTAAATGTACAGGGATGCTGTAATGTTTTACAGTAAGGAAAATAGTACTGTAAATCAAAATTCAGCAGCCTGATGGTCTGGGGGTAGAAATGATTGGCAAGTCTTCCAGTTTTTGCCATAATGCTCCTGTGCCACCCGTGTCTGAGTAATGAAAACGGGGAGAACAGGCCATGGCTCGGGTGGCTGAGGTCCCTGATGATCTTCTTGGCCTTCCTGCGAAACCTGGTGTTGTAGGTGTCCTGGAGGGCAGGCAGTGTGCACCCAATGGTGCGTTCGGCTGCGTATATCACCCTCTGAAGCTCCTTGCGGTCTGCGACGGTGGAGTTGCCATACCAGGCTGTGATGCAGAACGATCTATGATCAGGGGCAACTCTGTTTGGGGCAAGGGGGTTCAGAGGAGGTGAAACACACAACAGGACAGTTTGGGCCGGAGAGCATCCAGGAGAGATAAGTCAGCGCAGCATCAGGTGTTCCTCATGGGGCTCTGTAACAAACCTCCTCAATTCTGATCACAATTCTCACCCCTAGGTCAAGCATAGAAAAATAAAGAATAGAATGAGAGACAGAGAGCACCAGGGCTGTTACTCAGTGGGTAAAAAGACAGGGGACAAGGGACATATCAAGCTGGTGTCGTGTGCGTGTGTATGTGTACTTACCTCACTATAGGTCTTCATTCAAACTCAGTGAGCTCTTTGAAGAATGGTGCAAAGGTAGCGATTGAGAACAAACAGCTGGCTTCCTCTGGACCACCTTGTCATGCACATTGTCCCATCTTCTGGATTCATAATCATGGGTTGATTCGAACCTACAGCATATATCCAATATAGTTTATGAAATCAATTGGGGCATTGAACAAATACAAATAAGACAGCTAGATACACCTACTTCAAACCCTAGCAAACAACATTGCAATAGCCTACACAATATCACAGATTATTTTACAGGACTTAATATTTTCCTTTCTAGCTGTGCCACCAAATGTTTACGAACTACTGGTAAAGTGAACAGGTTTAGCTAATACTATAACATTATGGAACAATGTTTTTTAAATTAAACAAAAGGTCAGAGGGAGAGGCAATATAGAAAATCCTGGCAAAACAAAACAATGATTTATGTCACGCAGATGAGAGCCAAGTGAACCGAGTCACACAGGGTTGTGACAGCTAAGGAGGACACTCTGTCCCGGGGTTATTGGCATTTATCCTATCCCCATTGAGTAGAATATATCACATTGACATCTAGATGGCTACCAATATTAGTTATTTCTTGTTTAGGCTGCTATCCTACTTGAAATGCTGTATAATCCCTGGGAGGGGAAAATTTGCCATGTTACTAGTTTCCACCACTGACACTGTGTTAGGCTACAGCTGACCAGTTGCACTGCACCTTAGGTCGGCAGGCACCTCGATACAATATGGTGCACTGGTCATTCGCGTCAGCTTTAGCGGCTCGCAATTATGGCCCACAACGCGGTTTATGTGTAAAATGCGGCCCGTCAATCTGAAAAAATATGAGTCCTCTTTTGAACTGCTAGAAACCAGCCATTTTCTCTGTAGTAATAACGGTCATGAATCTACTTCTCAGTGTATTCTCTATGGCACTCAGGTGCTGCGATACAGCCAATAATCACAATATTATCTTGTGATGTTTTTCTAGATCGCATGGCTAGATATCTACGAGCAATTTAGAGTAGACCGAAATGGCTTTTGTCAATTTCAGCTAGCTAGCTAGCAAATGTTAGGCAGCTATCTAGCTAGGTTAGCTAAGGAAACATGCAGTAATTCAATGTTGGCTAGCAATAAATATACTTATAAACAAAGCAAGGAACAGTGGCTTGCAAAAGTATTCATCCCCCTTAGCGTTTCTCCTATTTTGTTACATTACAACCTGTAATTTAAATGGATTTTTATTTGGATTTCATGTAATGGACATACACAAAATAGTCCAAATTGGTGAAGTGAAATTAAAAAAATAACTTGTTTCAAGAAATTCTAAAAAATAAATAACGGAAAAGTAGTGCGTGCTTATGTATTCACCCCCTTTGCCATTAAATAAGATCTGGTGAAACCAATTACCTTCAGAAGCCACATAATTAGTTAAATAAAGTCCACCTGTGTGCAATCTAAGTGTCACATGATCTCAGTATATATACACCTGTTCTGAAAGGCCCCAGAGTCTGCAACAACACTAAGCAAGGGGCACCACCAAGCAAGCGGCACCATGAAGACCAAGGAGCTCTCCAAACAGGTCAGGGACAAAGTTGTGGAGAAGTACAGACCAGGGTTGGGTTATACGAAAATATCAGAAACTTTGAACATCCCACGAAGCACCATTAAATCCATTATTAAAAAATGGAAAGAATATGGCACCACAACAAACCTGCCAAGAGAGGGCCGTCCACCAAAACTCACGGACCAGGCAAGGAGGGCATTAATCAGAGAGGCAACAAAAATACCAAAGATAACATTTTACATTTTAGTCATTTAGCAGACGCTCTTATCCAGAGTGCATACATTCTTTTTTTATATATATTTTTTCATACTGGCCCCCTATGGGAATCGAACCCACAACCCTGGCGTTGCAAACGCCATGCTCTACCAACTGAGCTACATCCCTGCCGGACATTCCCTCCCCTACCCTGGACGACGCTGGGCCAATTGTGCGCCGCCCCATGGGCCTCCCGGTCGCGGCCGGCTATGACAGAGCCTGGATTCGAACCAGGATCTCTAGTGGCACAGCTAGCACTGCGATGCAGTGCCTTAGACCACTGCGCCACTCGGGAGGACCCTGAAGGAGCTGTAAAGCTCCACAGCGGAGATTGCAGTATCTGTCCATAGGACCACTTTAAGCCGTACACTCCACAGAGCTGGGCTTTACAGAAGAGTGGCCAGAAAAAAGCCATTGCTTAAAGAAGAAAATAAGCAAACACTTTTGATGTTCGCCAAAAGGCATGTGGAAGACTCCCCAAACATATGGAAGACGGTACTCTGGTCAGATGAGACTAAAATTGAGCTTTTTGGCCATCAAGGAAAATGCTATGTCTGGCGCAAACCCAACACCTCTCATCACCCCGAGAACACCATCCCCACAGTGACGCATGGTGGTGTGCTAAATGACTAAAATGTGGTGGCAGCATCATGCTGTGGGGATGTTTTTCATCGGCAGGGACTGGGAAACTGGTCAGAATTGAAGGAATGATGGATGGCGCTAAATACAGGGAAATTCTTGAGGGAAACCTGTTTCAGTCTTCCAGAGATTTGAGACTGAGACGGAGGTTCACCTTCCAGCAGGACAATGACCCTAAGCATACTGCTAAAGCAACACTCAAATGGTTTAAGGGGAAACATTTAAATGTCTTGGCCCAGACCTCAATCCAATTGAGAATCTGTGGTATGACTTAAAGATTGCTGTACACCAGCAGAACCCATCCAACTTGAAGGAGCTGGAGCAGTTTTGCCTTGAAGAATGGGCAAAAATCCCAGTGGCTAGATGTGCCAAGCTTATAGATACATACCCCAAGAGAATTGCAGCTGTAATTGCTGCAAAAGGTGGCTCTACAAAGTATTGACTTTGGGGGGGTGAATAGTTATGCACGCTCAAGTTTTCTGGTTTTTTGTCTTATTTCTTGTTTGTTTCACAAAAAAAAAAAAAATGTTGCATCTTCAAAGTGGTAGGCATGTTGTGTATATCAAATGATACAACCCCCCCAAAAAATATATTTTAATTCCAGGTTGTAAGGCAACAAAATAGGAAAAATACCAAAGGGGGTGAATACTTTGGCAAGCCACTGTACCTACCCAGCAGCTGCTGAAAATATTATTCCCCTTCACAACCACTTCAAGAAGATATTTACTCAAATAGTCTGAGCTTCATGTGTCTCACCCGACAGCATGAGGTTGGCGCCTGAAACTGATCATTTGAATCTACAGTATGCATAAACTATTACTGTAAAGAAATACAGTATGTTAGAGTACATTTTACAAGAGGCATCCGAATTACAGTTAATAACAGTATTTTTCAGCATTTACCCATAATGCAGTGCAATCTACAGCATGATGTAGGGATGTAGCTCAGTTGGTAGATCATGGCGTTTGCAACGCCAGGGTTGTGGGTTCAATTCCCACGGGGGGCCAGTATGAAAAATAAAATAATGTATGCACTCACTAACTGTAAGTTGCTCTAGATAAGAGCGTCTGCTAAATGACTTAAATGTAAATGTAAATTAATGCTGTAAAACACATGTATGGTAATATACTGTGCATCCTACAGTGTCTTACTGTTGAAATTACAGAAAAGTCTTACAGTGCATGTTTCTTGTAGGATGACAATGTCGGTATTTCTGATTTATTTCGTGAAGTCCAGGTTCCTGCTCTTTAGGCCAAAGGAAGATGACCTCAGGCCTTGGATATTCCGGGATGAGATAGTGAAGGCTTTGTGTTCAATAAAGTGTCCAATGTTGTTAGTCTCTCTCTCTCTCTCTCTCTCTCTCTCTCTCTCTCTCTCTCTCTCTCTCTCTCTCTTTCTCTCTCCCTAACTCTCGCTCTCTCTCTCCCCTCTCCCTATCTCTCTCTCTCTCTCTCTCTCCCCTCTTTCTCTCGCACTCTATCTATCTCTGTCTATGTTTCTTTCTGTCTCCATCTCTCACCCCTTTCTTTCTCTCTCTCTCTCTCTCTCTCTCTCTCTCTCTCTCTCTCTCTCTCTCTCTCTCTCTCTCTCTATCTCTCTCAGTCGGTGTTGTGATAAGAAGAGTTGTGGCAACAGAAACGAGACACCCTCTGACCCCGTCATCATTGACAGGTAAGCAGGCTCCTCCCTCTCACCTGTCCCGGTTGTCATGGTGATGTACCTGTGTATACCACTGTGCTGCCAGTGATATGTGCAGAGGAGGAAGGTGTGCCAGGGTGTGAGAGTGTGTGGGTGGGTGATGAGCATTGAGCAGCTCAGGGTTGCTTCTGTCAAGTCTTGGTTGTTATGTTGAGTTGTCTCAGTGAAACAACCTGAACCTCCAGCCCATACTGTACCTGTATCAGTCCTCCTAACAATCCCATACAGTAACTCCCTCATTAGTTGACTTTGCTTTATATCCTCCTTCCTGTGGTTTTGCTGCAGTGGCCTGTTTCTCAATAACGACTCTTAAGGAGACCACGCTAATTAGCCAATCACTCCCATTACTCTTCCAGAAGTGTGTGTGTTCGCCTGGCTAATTATCCTGTAAAACATAATCATGTCAGTGAATTATTATTATTTATAGTTATGTATTGTTATTGTGAATTATTGTTATTTTATTGTGTTACTATTTCCTTTTTTTATTTAGCTAATTTTTCTTACTTTTTAACTCTGCATTGTTGGGAAAGGGCTGGTAAGTAAGCATTTAACTGTAAAGTCTACACCTGTTGTATTCAGCGCATGTGACAAATACATTTTGATTTAATTTGAAACAGCAGATAGCTAACGAGCTATTATTTAACAAACTAAATAACACCAGGAAGGAGAGAGGAGAGAGAAGAGAGGAGAGAGAAGAGAGAAGAGAGGAGAGAGGGGAGAGAGAAGAGAGGAGAGAGAGGAGAGAGGGGAGAGGAGAGGGGAGAGAAGAGGAAAAGGAGGGGAGAGGGGAGAGAGAGAAGAGAGAGGCGAGAGGAGAGGGGAGAGAGAGGGGAGAAAGAGGGGAGTGGAGAGAGGGGAGAGGGGAGAAAGAGGGGAGAGGAGAGAGGGGAGAGGAGAGGGGAGAGGGCGGAGAGTGGAGAGAGGAGAGAGAGAAGAGAGAGAAGAGAGAAGACAGGAGAGAGGAGAGATGTTGGTGTTCAGCGTAGGACAGGTGGTTATAATAGTGTTTCTTAATGAAGTTGAAGGAGGGGAAGTTGCCATTCTATAATTGAGTCTGTTCCAGCCTCATATACTGAGTGTACAAAACATTACGAACTCTTTCCATGACATAGACTGACCAGGTAAATCCAAGTGAAAGCTATGATCCCTTATTGATGTCACTTGTTAAATCCACTTCAATCAGTGTAGATGAAGGGGAGGAGACAGGTTAAAGAAGGATTTTTAAGCCTAGAGACAATTGAGACATGGATTGTGTGTGTGCCATTCAGAGTGTGAATGGGCAAGACAAAAAATGTAAGTGCCTTTGAATGGGGTTTGGTAGTAGATGCCAGGCGTAACTGTTTGTGTCAAGAACTTCAACGCTTCTGGGTTTTTCACGCTCAACAGTTTCCCGTGTGTATCAAGAATGGTCCACCACCCAAAGGACATCCAGCCAACTTGACACAACTGTGGAAAGCATTGGAGTCAACATGGGCCTGAACACTTTCGACACCTTATAGAGTCCATGCACCAACAAATTGAGGCTGTTCTCAAGGCAAAAGAGGGTGCAACTCAATATTAGGAAGGTGTTCAATGTAATTTGTTTACTTGTTTGTGGAAATGCTGAATAGGCTACTACAACTGATAAGAATATAGTGGTACAAAATGAGCAAGCAAGTAGATCCTCCTCTCAAAATGTTTCTCTCTCTCCTTCTTTCTCACTCTCTCCATCTCTCCTTCTTTCTCACTCTCTCCATCTCTCATTTTCTCACTCTCTCCATCTCTCCTTTTTTCACTTTCTCCATCTCTCCTTTTTCTCACTCTCTCCATCTCTCCTTTTTCACCTGACCTATTTTCTAATCCAGGAGGTGTGTGTGAAGGAGAGGAAAATGAGTTTTTTTATTTTCTTGTGTGTCCTAATTTGATTTTAGCCAATGCTGCCCTCACACCTGAGCCTCAGCCCAGTGGGCCAACAGCACAGTACAGCCCAGCCAGCCTGGTCTCATGACTAGACGTAACACTAGTATGATATGTAACGTTTGGTATGGTTACATAAGACAGAAGGTTACTTAAGGCAAAAATGAAAAATGAAAGTAGGGTGATGGTCGGGTTGGATGGGTAGGCATGTAACGCAAATGTCTAGCAACCCAAAGGTTGAGTGTTCGAATCTCATCACGGACAACTTTAGCATTTTAGCAACTTTGCAACTACTTACTACTTTTTAGTTACTTTGCGAATACTTAGCATGTTAGCTAACCCTTCCCCTAACGCTAACCCTAACTTTAACCCTCTAACCTAAATCCTAACCTTAACCCTAACCTTAACCTTAACCCCTAACCCTAATCCCTAGCCTAGCTAACGTCAGCCATAACAAATTGAAATTCGTAACATATCATACGAATTGTAATTCATAACATATCATACGAAATGTATGGTGAACATTCACAAATGAATACATACCATATGAAACGTAATGTATAATGTCCCGGATTTACATTTACTATGTTATGTCTACCCCTGAGTCCAGGTTGGCGCAACACAGCCCAACACAGCACATACAGTAACTTGATGAATCTAGTGATCAGATCTGAGTTTCACTATATATATAATTAACTGTGTGTGAATGGTTAATATTCTGACAGCTAGGCTCAATCAAACTACTGGGATGACAGGGGTAAACCCCTATGCAAAGAGAGGCAGGCTGACCCTGTGGTGTTGGAGTGCAGCTGTCTCAGAGAGCTGAGGTGAGGCCTTCCACTTCACTGGAGCAGAACAGTGGCCGCACACACACACACACAAACACACAAACACACACACACACACACGCACACACAAACACACAAACCGAGCCAGGTGGAGATCCCCTACTAACCCAGCGATAGCAGTACAGCTGTTTATTTAATCAGTTATAACACTGATCATTGCTTCATTAACACACACACACACACACACACACACACACACACACACACACACACTGGAGAGAGTTCACACACGTGTGTATTTGTCCTCATTGTACTGGTTTCAGTCTCAGTTGAGCTCAGCACATTTCATCTCTCCACCCCAGAGAAGTCTTAAATCAACTCACCTCGCCACTTAACAATCGCTCTACTGTAGACAATAGGCACACACACACACACATACACACTAAATCAAAAGGTATTTTCTTTGCTCTGATTGATAATAAATCCTGTGAACTGCAGCTTTGGGCTGAGGTGTTTTATGGTGTGTGTGTGTGTGTGCTTGTGTTTTGTGTTGGTATATGAGGGTGAGTCTCAGTCTTCAGGCAGGGCTGTCAGTGCAGCTGAAAGGTGACACTCCTGTGCGCCTCTCTATGACTTCCCCAGGGGGACGTGTGTGGCCCACTTTACCCCCTGACAGTGGGGAAATAATAAGAGGGGCGCACATTGTCCTGTGTGTGTGTGTGTGTGCGTGTGCATGTGTGTGTGTGTGTGTGCGTGTGTGTGTGTTTGTTGATGGAGGTTTTCTGGCGAGTGTGTGAGTGTCTTGAATGAAGAATGTCAGACAGGAAGTGCTCCTCCCGGGTAAAGTGATGTCATCGCTAGCACCTTCCTGTTCCAGAGGGCCCCATCTCTCCCTCTCTCTCTCTCTCTCTCTCTCTCTCTCTCTCTCTCTCTCTCTCTCTCTCTCTCTCTCTCTCTCTCTCTCTCTCTCTCTCTCTCTCTCCATCCATTACTCCCTCCATCCCTCTCTTCCTCTCTTGCTGGCTCATCGTTATGCAGACCTTCCCTAAGGTGCTGGTCGCTTCACAGCACTGACCTGCATACACACATACACACACACACACACACACACACACACACACACACACACACACACACACACACACACACAGACACAGACACAGTTCTCTGCATGTGTTTAGTCTGCTCCTGGTCCCAGGGGACTGAGGAGGAGAGTTGTGATTGACAGGTGAGAGTTGGGAGGTCGAGGCTGGTTTAAAACACCACAGTCCACCTCTCTCTCTCCTCTCTCACTCTCTTTCTTGTAATACTGTATAACTCTGGATTTTCATGCTGAAAATTCAGTGCATGTTATAAGTAAAACTCTCATCTTATCTGAAATCTACTCCTTAGTCATTGTTCTTACACTTTAATTTGACCTCTCACCCTATATATTTTTTTGTGTTGTGTGTTGGGAATGAAGGGGTGTATCAGGCCAGAGCAGAGCTGGGGAATGAAGGGTGTATCAGGCCAGAGCAGAGAAGGAGGGTTAGGGTTAGGTTGCAGAGCAGAGGAGAAAAGTAGCGGAGGAAAGAGGAGACAGAGAATGGGGGAGGGGGGGAGAGAATGGGGGGAGGGCGAGAGAATGTGGAGGGGGAGAGAATGGGGGGAGAGGGGAGAGAATGGGGAGGGGGGGGAGAGAATGGGGAGTGGGAGAGAATGGGGAGGGGGAGAGAATGGGGGAGGGTGGAGAGAATGGGGGAGGCGGGGAGAGAATGGGGGAGGTGGGGAGAGAATGGGGAGGGGGAGAGAATGGGGGAGATAATGGGGGAGGCGGGGTTAGAATGGGGGAGAGGGGAGAGAATGGGGGAGGGGGAGAGAATGGGGAGGGGGGAGAGAATGGGGGAGGGGGGGATAGACCGTTTCTATGCTGTTTTAAAAAAATAAGCGCAGCATTAAATCATGATTCACAACCCCCAAATCTCTCCTTTCCTCTGTGGTGAAATGAGAGAGTGATTGTCTAATGCTGGGCTGCTAACACTTCGAGAGACCGACAGCAGGACTGGAATGACGTTTTCCAGGATTCCCACTCTCCTATCTCTCTCTCTCTCTCCAAGACGTGCCCTGGAATATGCACTCAATTTGCTTTTCAAACGAGGCATGACGAGTGTGCGTGCGGTAGAGGCAGCAGTGCCGTTTAGTTTTCACGCCTTTCTCCAGGCCTGCTGAGTGCTGTCTGAGAGCCCATCGGCGGTAACTGAACAGACTAACTGATTGAGGGGAGTTCAGGCAGTGTAAAGAGACGTCTTGTCTATAATCTGTCCAGGATGCCTATGTGTGAGACAGAAACAGAGAGACATTGAGAGAGAGTGAGATGGGCAAACAGAGCCTTTTTAGACACAGACATAAACATATTATACAAATTTGAGCAGAGTAAGTAATTAATCATTAATTTCAGAGCTCAGACAGCCCTAACTATAATCTGTCCACCTTCTTTGTTTACAACTCCAGCATCTTGTTTCTTGTATTGTTTGTGTTTGTTTGACCCTGCAGGAATGTTCAGTGTTGTTTTGTTTTCTACTGTCTACTTTTGTTTGTGTTTTTGTTTTTGTTCATTACATTTTACATTTACATTTTAGTCATTTAGCAGACGCTCTTATCCAGAGCGACTTACAGTTAAGTGAGTGCATACATTATTTTTTATTTTTCATACTGGCCCCCCGTGGGAATTGAACCCACAACCCTGGCATTGCAAACGCCATGCTCTACCAACTGAGCGTGTGTGTGTACGTGTGTACGTGTGTGTGTGCGCATGTGTGTGTGTGTGTGTACAGGAGATAGCGGTTCTATTACTTAAGTATGGTAATGGGGCCTCACTCATTACCTACACACACAGATACATATACACACACACACACAAACACAAACACACACACAAACACACACACACCCTTTCCCACTCCATGACCCTGCAGCAGGAGTCTGCTCTAATGTGAAATCGAAATGACCCAAACCCCTCCAAGACACACACACAACCACCACAATGCTTTAGTAGAGAGCAGAGAGGTACACTAGTGTGATCACACAGTAAACAACCTAAGGAAATGACTGTATGACTGTGATCATAGTATCCATTGTAATGGAGAGCTATATCTGGTCCTACAGCTGCTCCATGGTGTTGACTCAGTCAACACAACACATGGTCATTTAGCAGATCATTATATTCTAATCAACTTACCGTTGTGAGGTGTTACTGAATAGATTCTGACACACGGACACAAGTACACACTAGTAGTGAGTCTGGCGTGAGCCCCATTCTGACTCTGTAAGTGACTCTTGAGACGACTGAGGAGGTAGAGCGAGCGGGGGAGGGAGAGGGGGAGGGAGAGGGGGAGATAGAGTTCCCCCTTTCACTTCATGCTACTCCTAGTGTAGTAAGATTACTGGCCTGAAAACCTGAGCTGAAACCAAACAACATGTAATTAGTGTCGAAGCAGTTGATTGGCTTACAGCGTTGATCAACACAGGTACCACTAATTAGCTCCCTTTAGACCAGTGTGTGTGTGTGTGTATTTAGAGGATGTTTTTTTGTTTTCCCTCGCATATACACTACCGTTCAAAAGTTTGGGGTCACTTAGAAATGTCCTTGTTTTCAAGGAAAAGCTTTTTTTTTGTCCATTAAAATAACATCAAATTGATCAGAAATACATTGTAGACATTGTTAATGTTGTAAATGGGTATTGTAACTGGAAATGGCTGATTTTTTATGGAATATCTACATAGGTGTACAGAGGCCCATTATCAGCAACCATCAGTCCTGTGTTCCAATGGCACGTTGTTTTTGCTAATCCAAGTTTATCATTTTAAAATGCTAATTGTTCATTAGAAAACCCTTTTGCAATTGTGTTAGCACAGCTGAAAACTGTTGTGCTGATTAAAGAAGTGTCACGATCGCTTACAGACGGGTCAGACCAAGGCGCAGCGTGATATGCATACATGTTTATTTATATGAATAAACAAGCTACAAAACAACAAATGAAAGGAAACGTGAAGTCCAAGGTAGACAAACAACACACCTCACACGGAACAAGGTCCCACAACCCACTAGTGCCAATAGGCTGCCTAAGTATGGTCCCCAATCAGAGACAACGAGCGACAGCTGCCTCTGATTGGGAACCGCACCGGCCAACATAGAAATACACATACCAGAATATACAACATAGAATAATCAACATAGAACATACACACCCTGACTCAACATATACGAGTCCCCTGAGTCAGGGCGTGACAAGAAGCAATACAACTGGCCTTCTTGAGACTAGTTGAGTATCTGGAGCATCAGCAATTGTGGGTTTGATTACAGGCTCAAAATGGCCAGAAACAAATAACTTTCTTCTGAAAATCGTCAGTCTATTCTTGTTCTGAGAAATAAAGGCTATTCTATGTGAGAAATTGCCAAGAAACTGAAGATCTCGTACAACGCTGTGTACTACTCCCTTCACAGAACAGCGCAAACTGGCTCTAACCAGAATTGAAAGAGGAGTGGGAGGCCCCGGCGCACAACTGAGCAAGAGGGCAAATACATTAGAGTGTCTAGTTTGAGAAACGGCGACTCACAGGTCCCCAACTGGCAGCTTTATTAAATAGTACCCGCAAAACACCAGTCTCAACGTCAACAGTGAAGAGGCGACTCGGGGATGTTGACCTTCTAGGCAGAGTTGCAAAGAAAAAGCCATATCTCAGACTGCCCATCTTAATCTTTTCTTTTTATTGGCCAGTCTGAGATATGGCTTTTTCTTTGCAACTCTGCCTAGATGGTACCTTCAGGCGTTTGGAAATTGCTCCCAAGGATGAACCAGACTTGTGGAGGTCTACAACTTTTTTTCTGAGGTCTTGGCTGATTTCTTTTGATTTTCCCATGATGTCAAGCAAAGAGGCACTGAGTTTGAAGGTAGGCCTTGAAATACATCCACAGGTACACCTCCAATTGACACAAATGATGTCAATTAGCCTATCAGAAGCTTCTAAAGCCATGACATAATTTTCTGGAATTGTCATGCACAAAGTAGATGTCCTAACTGACTTGCCAAAACTATAGTTTGTTAACAAGACATTTGTGGAGTGGTTGAAAAACGAGTTTTAATGACTCCAACCTAAGTGTATGTAAACTTCCAACTTCAACTGTACATACATATAAATACATATACTTACATATATATATACTGTATATATATATACACATCCTTTAAAAACATATATTTCCCTTTATTACTTTCCAACCCCACCACCCCTTCCCTAATTGGAGTAAACTAGTGAACAACAACGCTTAGGCTTCTACTTCCAGCTTATACATACTATATACATTTTATGGACGCAGTCAATTTTGCAATAATTCTATTTTACATTTTACATTTACATTTTAGTCATTTAGCAGACGCTCTTATCCAGAGCGACTTACAGTTAGTGAATACATATTTTTTTTATACTGGCCCCCCGTGGGAATTTTTTTTTTTTTTTACTTCTGAACTTCCTCTACCCTCAACCTCTCTGATCATTTTCATGATGTCCATCCAGTTTGCTTCAATATGCCATATCTTTCCAACTGTGCTCTTTCACAAAAGCTCTCAACCTATAACCTATATACTTATTATGGACACAGTATGCTTTACATTAGTTATCTTGTTGTTGTTAGTTGTTATTAGTCCCATCCTTCAGCTTCATTCAACACCTCCCATATTTAACACCATCCATATTGGATTTCTATTTGCCATATATTTTTCAACTCTACTGTGATGTTTCACAAAAGTTCTGAACCCTTCTATTCTCATTGTCTCTATGTTACGCCCCTGAAAAAGGGGAGAAATAATCACGAACGTGACGCAGTTATGTTTCCTCACTGACAAATTTAGTGTAATGAGAAAAAGACCGCGATTTCCCCAGGAAGTTGGGTGGAGACCAGAGCAATCGATCTCAGGCTCATAGATTAAGAGCATTTAGTAGATCACAGATGAACACTTTTACCCTTAAATTAGGCACCACAAAATAAAGTAGTCAATATAACATTTACACATTCCTCTTACAATATTAACCCTTTGACTCTTGACGGATTTTAAACACATTTATGCATTTTATCAATCTCTATGAACTAGTACTGGATGCATAATCTTTTTAACCTTAGATATTTTAAGATCCTTACATACCATGAACTTACTAATACTTTTTAGTGTATAACAGGCTATGAATATGTCCTTTAACCTGTCACACTCTCCCCGACAAAATAAATGTTGTCCCAACATTACCAACATTATCTTCTTAACAGTCTATAAGCACTGGACGTAGAAAATCCTCTTCTGTAAGCTAGTCCTTGAGCAGAGGTCAAAGTTCACAGTTCAAATAGAACCAAGAAGTTATATTCACAGTCCATATCTGTTGACCAGCTGTATAAACAGTCCATAAGCAGTCTTTTCTCATACTATTGTCAACAGTCCATCAGTTTTAATGATCTCTATGCATAGTCTGCTAATTGTCTCGTGAAAGTCTGTGAAATCAGTCAGTAGTCCATGGTCAAACATGTCAACTCTGTCTGTGGCCTCAAGTTTGCTGAAGTCCATACATGTAGGGTGGCTGAAGGTAATATCCCTGTAGTGATGGCAGCCATGGAACCAGTCCTGGTGCAGGGTAGACAGGGAACAACTGTGGCTGTGGCTGGATACTGTAGCAGGAAGGGATACCAAGCTGATCATAGGTGATACGTCTTGGAGGGTGTCTCTCTCTTTGTGGCAGCTGGTAAGCTGGTTCCTCAGGTTCAGCAGCAGCAGTTAATGAAGGAAAGGCACTTAGTGGACGATCATCCAGCACATTTTCAGCAGGCAAGTTCATCTCCTCAGCAGGCAGTTCTTTAACTGTTGTTTTCTCCTCCAGCTGATTTTCAACAAGAGGCTGTGCTGGTAGCGTATCAGGAACTGGCACCGCAACTGTTTGTTTCACTGGTGGGGGCCTGTTTTCCGACTCTCTCGCTGGTTCAGCATACCTCTCAGGTACTGTAGGAGATGTGGGGACCTGTAGCGGCTCATGATGAAGGTCATATTCATCCCCGCTGTCTTCATCAGAATCTAGAGGCTGTGATCCAGGCTGATGTCTCTTTTTCTTACTTTTGTCATCTTTAGTCATTTCTGGTTGTCTCTCAAAGGGTAAGTAGTCACAGGACATGAGCAGGTTTCTGTGCAGGACCCTGGGAGCGTCCCCTACCCTTTTCTGGTCTCAACTCATAAATCGGCAGGTCTGAACCCATTTGTCTCACTACTGTGTGAATTTGATCTTCCCAATAGTTACGGAGTTTGCCTGGTCCTCCTCTTGGTGTCAGGTTTTTAATCAGAACTCGCTCGCCAGGCTGTAGCACTGAACTCCTAACTTTAGTGTCATAGTACTTCTTACTTCTTTCAGCAGCTTTCTGAGCATTTTCTTTTGCAATGGCGTATGCTTCTTCCATTCCTCGTTTCCAGTTCTCCACGTAGTCTCGCTGGTTACTGGAACCTGCCTCTGTGCACAATCCAAATAACATATCAACTGGAAGCCTGGGTGATCTCCCAAACAGAAGATAAAATGGTGAATAGCCAGTCACTTCGCAGAACGGGTGCAGTTATAGGCATAAACCAGTTTGTTTAGAGACTCCCTTCCAGTTTGACTTTTGTGTCTCAGTTAGTGTCTTTAGCATTTGCAACAATGTTCTGTTCATTCGTTCCACTTGACCGTTCCCCATCGGGTGGTAGGGTGTTGTTCTGGACCCGGCCATGCCACTGAGTTTCTTTAACTGATGGAACAACTGATTTTCGAATTCTCCCCCTTGGTCATGGTGGATGCGGAGGGGAACCCAAACTTCAGGGCAAAGTCATTGAAGATGAGATTTGCAGCAGTTTTTCCTGACTTTGATGTGGTGGCGTAGGCTTGAGTGAAACGTGTAAAATGGTCAACAATCACGAGGATGTACTCATATCCCCCTTTGCATCTGTCGAGATGGAGGAAATCTATACATACCAGTTCAAATGGCTGTGTTGTCACAATGTTTGTCAGAGGAGCTCTTGTTTCATGGCCTGGCTTTTTTCTGCTTGACACAGCTACAAGTTTTAGTCACATAGTGCTCGATGTCAGATTGCATATAAGGCCAGAAGAAGCGGTCACGTACTAGTGATACAGTGCGGTCAGTACCTTGGTGTCCCATGTTATTGTGCAACTCTTCCATCACTTTACCTTTGTACTGCTCTGGTAGAACTAACTGCTTGCGGGCTGTAGTGATTCTGTAAAGAATACCATCACTGTCGATTGTCAATTTGTCCCATTCTCTGAATAGGCATTTTGTCTTTGGACTGAATTCCTTTTGCTCTTTAACTGGCGGTTTGGAACCAGACAGCTTGAAAATCGAGCACAGGACGGATGACCGGATCAGACTCTTGTGCCTCTCTTATCCCCTCTTTTGGGATCGAGCTGATTGTTGCTGTAGTTGTCTCACCTTCAGCTGATACTGACATAGATGCAGCTGAAATTGACCAAGGCACAAAAGGCTCTTTCTGTACCTCTACTGCTTGTATCGTGGCGGCAATGGTGTCTGGTGGAAGCTCCTCAGAACACTCTCTCATCAGTGACTCTACATCCAGTGGCATCCTCGACAAAGCATCTGCATCACGTTCTCTCTGCCTGGCCTGTACTTTATTGTAAAGTGGAAATCAGCCAATTCTGCAACCCACCTGGAAGTGGTTGCGTTCAATTTTGCAGTAGACAGAATGTAGCTGAGCGGGTTGTTATCGCTTGTATACAGTGAAGGTCGGAGCATAGTACAAATAATCATGGAACTTATCAGTGATTGCCCATTTTAGAGCTAGAAATTCTAGCTTGCCAGAGTGGTAGTGATAGTTCTTCTCAGCTGCTGTTAAGGTTCGAGAGCCATAAGCAATGACCCTAAGCTTCCCATCTTGCTCTTGATAAAGAACTGCTCCCAAGCCTTGGTGTGACGCATCAGTGTGTACAACAAATGGCTGAGTGAAGTCAGGGAAACCTAAGACTGGTGGGTGAAGCAGACACTCAATCAGCTGTTCAAGTGCCTGATGATGCTGGTCAGTCCACAGGATTGGCTTGTTTGAGGGCACCACATGACTTACTTTCTTTGTTTTTGCTTTCCGTGGGTGGTCAGGTAATTTCTCTGAATCTGCTTTCAGGAGGTCATACAGACAGCTGGCCCTCCTAGAAAAGTCTTTGATGTACTGTCTGTAGTAAGTGAGTAAACCAAGCATTTTTCTGAGCTGGCCCACAGTCTGTGGTCTGATCTCTTTCAATGCTCTTACTGCTTCAAAATCGGCTGGGTCAACTTTGCTGCCGTCTGCAGACACTATTCTGCCCAAATAACGGACCTGGGGTTTAAAGAGATCACACTTACTTGGCTTGGAGTTTGATGCCATACTCTCTGAGACGCTGCAAAACCTTTTGCACATCATTCACATGGCTGTCGAAAGTTTTACTGAAAACTAGCGTGTCGTCCAGATAAGGAATGCAGATGTTGTCCCCGAGCCCTTCCAAACATTCCTCCATACAACGCTGAAAAGCTGCAGGAGCGCTTCATGAGGCCGATATGGCATACGTAACCACTCATAGAGTCCCCATGGGGGTCACAAATGCTGTCAGTGATCTGCTTTCTTCAGAGATGAACCCTTGGTGATATGCTTTTCCCTGATCTAAAAGGGAGAACCAGGAATTACCACCTAAACTGTCCATGATGTCCTGGACCCGAGGGATGGGCTGGCGGTCGGGATGTGTCTTTCTGTTCAGGTCTCTGTAATCTATACACAACCGGAGGGTCCCGTCCCTTCTTCCTAACGCACACGACAGGTGAAGAATATGAAGAGTTTGACTTCCTAACCCAACCCTGGGCTATGAGGTCATGAAGGTAACCCTTCATCTCCTGATACAGTGGCCTGGGCACTGACATGTATGTGCGCTTGACTGGTTCAGAGTCCTTTAGAGAAATAGTCATTTTCAATCGTTCAATGCAGCCAATGTCATTGTCTGATCTGGAGAAGGAGTGACACTCTTCTCTAAGCATTTTCCTAACAACCTCTCTCTGTTCTTCGGTTAGGTGACTTAAACCTACTGGTGGATCCCACTGTTCAGTAGCAGTACATGGGGTTTGAACACTGGTGTGATTCACTGTGGCTGCTTTTTTCAAAGACTTGGGCAGGTAACACAGTCATAATGGTTTGTACTGTACCCGATTATGGTGCTCCTAGCAGGGCAATGTCGTGGTCAGTGGGGTTAGAGACATCAAGCATGACAACTGGAAAAACACCTTTCTTAACTCTGACTAGTGTGTCAAAGAACTCAAGTTCATCTGGCCACTGCGGGTTCAGGTCTGGCTGGAAAAGCATTGTCATGTCATCTTTGGAAAGGCTGGGAAGCTACCCGGCCACTCAATCTGAATGCTACTGTGTTTTGGTACAGCAACCTTCTCTTTCTTGGTTTTCACTGCGTATTCATCTGTCTGTTCTGCACTAACAGCCTGTATAAAAGCCCTCACCTTATTTCTTTGAGGCTTGGGAAAGCTTTTTTTCACTGTGCTGTACCGTTTAGTCTTTCTCGGTCCTTGTCAGGATGTGCTCAACAACATTGAAACCTATGATGGGATGAGATAGGTGACAGCCTTTCATTACCAGCACTGGGATGATCAGTTCCTTCGTTTGGTCAGTTTCAGAGGCTAACGAAAAGTTGTTTCAATCCATCCCAGGTACGGCATTTCAGTCCCATTTGCTGCCGTCAATCTTAGATCATCAGGTGAGTCCAGAATTTCTGAAACATCCCTCAGCCTTGCGTTTGGGAGGGGATTCCGCTTTCCATCGTTCATCAATGACCGATACCTGAGAGCCTGTGTCCCATAGAGCTTGGAGGTGGTGGCGATTCAGGTGACACTCAACAAGGCACTGTCTACCGACTCAGCGAGGTGACCTTATGGGGGGTGGCAACCCTGAGCTAGGGATGGTAAAGAGTGGGCATTTTCTTCTGTACAGGAAAGCTTTTCACAGGTAGAGTCCATTTTCAGGTGAGTGCATTTTTCCTTATGTTTAGTCCAATGTTGGTTTTGACATCCTTTGGAACAGTACAGTGTCTCTTTACATGATGAACATTGTTTCAGGTTCTCAAATGAATCTTCTCTGGCACAATTTGCACATTTCTGGGACTTTTTGGTAGCTACGGTTAACACTTGTCCCTCAGCGGTAACCCTTCCCCGTTTAAAGGGGCCTCTTTGGATGGTCTGACTCCCCGGATTTTACATCCAGCTTGAAAATGTTCTCCACTCCCACATCGGAAGCAGTGTGTGCAGCGTGCATCTGTTCTGGCCTGCTGGCAGACAAAACACCTCCTTGGAGCTTGAGCAGAGCGGTTGGTATACAGGTTAGGTGCATATTGATACTGCGCAGGGTCAGGTGCTTGGGGCTGACTGTAGTTGCTGTAATACTGCTGCTGGGAAACAGGTGGCTGGGGTTCCCTATCTGGCCTCCTAACTGGAAGTGGGGCATGGGCATAAGGCGATGACTGAAACATAGGCTGCTGTAATGTCTCCTTAATCTGAGCAATCTCGGCACTGAGACCTTTTAGGAAGCTACACCTGTCTTAAGTTCAGCTAACTCTGTTAATAGTTCTGCGGGTATCTTAGCTTTGGCTTCCTTCACAGGACACTTTGCAGATGGCGTATCTTCTAACTGAACTACACTTACAGTTGTAGCAGGCTGTGGGGCATTAAAACGCTTTTGTTTCGTCTTTCTATCTCATTAGCACAAGCAATGTTAAGCTTCTCTAGCAAAACCTCATCTGATGTTTCGCTATCAAGCAGGAGAGGCTGCATGTCTATCCTGATACTGTCACTCTGGAGACCTGTAAGGACTGTGTGTAAACACATGCGCTGGACTAGAGCAGGGTCATACTTAAGCCCTGATTCTGACTCCTGGGACGCAAATAGTACTTTCTGCCTCAAATCTAAGACGCGCATCAGGAAGCTTTGAGGGGTCTCCTTGCTATGCTGTGCTTCTGAAGCTAGCTGTTTGTAAAGCTCTGTTGCACTCTTCTCTTGGAAGTGGGAACGCAGGATGCATCTAAGTGTGGGAAGAGATTAGCTGGGGTTTACCTTCCAAGTAGCTGCGTAGCTGTGAGCCTGGAGAAATAGCCCTGATTACTGCGTCTACTATTTCTACCTCAGGATAGCCTCTGTTAAGTCCATTCTCAATCTGATGGGCAAGGCTGGAAAAAGTCAGTTTATCTTTCTGGCCCGGTTCACCTATCTGACCAGAAATTTTTAACTCTTTGCGCCAGTATGAGCCGGGCTGTGCACTGGGTGAGAGCTGCATGCTCCTCTGAAGATGGGCAGGGGGTTGGGGCTGGCGCAGAGAATCACTGGCTTGGTCTGCAGTACTCTGCTCAGTTCCCACCCCCTTGTTGTAGGGGTTACAGTTCTCAGTCCCTCTATTCTGTGATGTGTTCTGGCTGTTTCAATATCATGGTCAGTTTGCCCTGTCTTGCTATCTATGCCACTGATCATCTCTGTCATTTTGTCTTTAAGTAACAATAATTCCGACATGCCGCCATCTTCTAACTCTGCAACTTCCTCTCTTTCAAGGAACATCATAATGTGAGTCATCAGTGATATGCGGGATTTGTCTTGAACATCTCTTCTCTGTTCGCCTGATATGTCAAGGAAATCACATACGCCTAGTAACTTGTCTTTAGTCAGGGTGTGCAATTCTCCTACTACCTCTTCCTGTAGTTCTTCCAAGGCGGTTGTCATGTTGACAGGACAGGAGGAACCTTTACTGTGCAGGAGTTGACTCTGAATTAGATGGTCCTTACTGTCTCTGATGGTCTCTCAACGGCCTCAGTTGACACGTACTTAACCCCCAACTTCCAGCTCCCCTCGAACAGCAACACTTTCCTCACTGCAGCCTGCCTGGGTTGTTATGTAGGGAATTAGCTGGCTCGGAATTCAGCGACCAGGATGTGGAAGCCGGACATCTGAGCAGCAATCTCAGCGGAGCCTCCAAAATGTTACGCCCCTGAAAAAGGGGAGAAATAATCACGAACGTGACGCAGTTATGTTTCCTCACTGACAAATTTAGTGTAATGAGAAAAAGACCGCGATTTCCCCAGGAAGTTGGGTGGAGACCAGAGCAATCGATCTCAGGCTCATAGATTAAGAGCATTTAGTAGATCACAGATGAACACTTTTACCCTTAAATTAGGCACCACAAAATAAAGTAGTCAATATAACATTTACACATTCCTCTTACAATATTAACCCTTTGACTCTTGACGGATTTTAAACACATTTATGCATTTTATCAATCTCTATGAACTAGTACTGGATGCATAATCTTTTTAACCTTAGATATTTTAAGATCCTTACATACCATGAACTTACTAATACTTTTTAGTGTATAACAGGCTATGAATATGTCCTTTAACCTGTCACATCTACAGATTGTAAATTGAAAATAAACATTTTTGCTAAAAGTATTATTATATTATTGATCGATTGACTATGACTTTTCAGATCACCCAGTAGTGCTATCTGCAGGGTTAGCTCCAGGTAAATATTGCAATCCTTCAGCCATTCCTGGACCTTTGACCAAAAACAAGCTACAGTACCAAAACAAATGATCTAATGATTCTGTCTCTTCGCAGCAAAATCTGCAGAGCTGGGAAGATTGTATCCCCCATATAAATAACATTCTATTGGTAGCAAGAATGTTGTATAATAATTTAAATAGAAAAATGTGTAGAGGATGTTGATATACAGGGTTGGGTCTCCAGTGAGATGAGAATGCATATAGTTCTAGAATGAAGCTCATACTCCGAGTCGATATTCCCGTAATAATAAGGAATTCCACTCGACCACACTCACAAATTGGGGAAAACATTATTTCCCATTGATCCCAATTGTAAAAGAGGCAACTTTGTTGCCGATTTTTTGTTATACAGAAATAACAAAACATGTCAAAAAGCTACTGTGTTGTTCAATGTACATTTAATCACAGGTAAGACATTTAACTTGTTTAGTATAGTCAGTTTTAAACTCCACTCACTACTTGTAGCTTTATAGTCCTTTGGTTTGTGTTGTTGGTCTTGGCTAGCTTAATGTTCTGGTTGGTAGCTAGCTAGCACTCAAGTGGCTAATGTTAGCACCGTCATGAAAAGGGGCATGAGGGAAGCCCTACAATATTAGGTGTTTCTAAGTAGTGAGAACGCTCGGGAGCAGGCAATGTTGAAAAGGAATATTTAGACATGTTGTACTTTCCTTAAATGTAGTTTTGACTAAAACAAGCAGACAACAAGAAAATTGTGTTTGAAAAAGTTTTTGCTGTGAGACAGTTGGGTAACCAAGGTAACCACATGTTGTTCTATTTAATACCAACTAGGACTATTATGAAACCAGGTCAACCTGAGATAGGTGTTCTGTTCTGCTCCTCTTCAACACAAATCAGTATATACATATTTTCCTTCTCTCCCTCTCTCCTCCCTCTTTCCTCCCTCTCTCCTCTCTCACTCCTCTCTCACTCCTCCCTCTCTCCTCCCTCTCTCCTCTCTCACTCCTCCCTCTCTCTGTAGGGAAAGTGGAGTTGCACTGTAAAGTAGTTTGTTAGCTAATGGAGAGTAAGGGGACACACACACACACACACACTTTAGGCATGTGTGTACTTTTGTGTGTGTGTTAAATAAATAAAAAGTTTCTGTGTAAATTGGTGTTCCTGGAGAGAGTTTGTGTGACAGAGTGTGTGACAGAGTATGTGTGAGATGGAGATTTATATTTCATGTCTTGGAGTGTTTTAGGAAGGATGGGAAATGTAACCTCGAAATGGGTACACATGAACACACGCACGCACACACACACACACACACACACACACACACACACACACACACACACACACACACACACACACACACACACACACACATTCACACACACAAACAGCTTTGTCCCAGAGCTCTTTGTGTGTGTGTGGCTGTTGACATTTCTCTGCTTGGATAACCATCTGTCTCTCTGTCCCTCTGTCTGTCTGTCAGTATGACGCAGGGTAATGTCACCTGTCTGTCCCTCTGTCCATCCAGTCATGATGCAGGGTAATGTCACCTGTCTGTCCTTCTGTCCGTCCAGCCATGACGCAGGGTAATGTAATCTGTCTGTCCCTCTGTCCATCCAGCCATGATGCAGGGTAATGTCACCTGTCTGTCCCTCTGTCCATCCTGCCATGATGCAGGGTAATGTCACATGTCTGTCCCTCTATCCATCCAGCCATGATGCAGGGTTATGTCACCTGTCAGTCCTTCTGTCCGTCCAGCCATGACGCGGGGTAATGTCACCTGTCTGTCGCTATCACCCCCCCTTCCTCCATCCTCCTCTCGCCTCATCCCTCAACCCCTCCCCCTGTCCTCCCCTCTCCTTCTCCTTCTCCTCCAGACCTTACCCTTTTCTCTATTCTATTCTCTCCCCTTTCTCCCCTCCTTTCACATTTCCTCCCTCTCCCACAGTCACCAGAAACAAACACAGGAATGGACTCCTATTGTAGCTGATGTGTGATGTCTGGTTCTGATCACCCAGTCTGTTATATTGGAGAACTGCTCTGCTAACATGAGTGTGTCAGATTAGGCCTTACTGACCTGAGAGTGTGTGTGGGCTTACTGACGTCATTGTGTGTTTGTGTGTGCCAGCATGTTGTTGACGTATTTATGTCAAGCTTCCCACAAACACTGAATCCCACAGCATTACTATTGTGTCTTTATGAGTGTTTTCCAGAAAGAGAGAAAGCCACTCTCTCTTAGAGACCAGGATCGAGAACCAGTCGCTCCACGGAGGTCTGACTTTATGAGCTGTTGCAATAAGAGAGGCGGGGGAGAGAAGAGGAGAGAGAGAGATAGAGAGAGAGGACACCCCTATCAGACCACAGCAAAATCACAGTCTACTTGAACAGAGCAATACTCAATCATGACGCATCAAAGCCAAAGGAACTGAATAATATTAAGAAATGCTATAGATGGAAGGAAAGTAGTGTCGAAACCTACCAAAAAACAATTAGGCAACAACAAATTAAATCCATTTTAGACAACTTCCTGGACAAAATGTTTCACTGTAATAGTGAAGGTGTAAACTTGGCAGTAGAAAACCTAAACAGTATATTTGACCTCTCAGCTTCCCTATCAAATCTAAAAATCTCTAACAGAAAACCGAAGAAAAGTAACAACAATGACAAATGGTTTGATGAAGAATGCAAAAACGTAAGAAAGAAACTGTAGAAACCTATCCAACCAAAAACATAGAGACCCAGAAAACCTGAGCCTACGCCTTCACTATGGTGAATCACTAAGACAATACAGAAATACACTACGGAAAAAGAAGGAACAGCATGTCAGAGACTAACCACTTCTGGGAAAATTGGAAAACACTAAACAAACAACAACACGAAGAGCTATCTATCCAAAAAGGAGATGTATGGGTAAACCACTTCTCCAATCTTTTTGGCCCTAAAACAAGAACAAACAGCAAAAAATATATACATGATCAAATGCAAATCTTAGAATCAACTATTAAATACCAGAACCCACTGGATTCTCCAATTACTTTGAATGAACTACAGGACAAAATACAAACCCTCCAACCCAAAAAGTCCTGTGGTGTTGATGGTATGCTCAATGAAATGCTAAAATATACAGACCATACATTTCAATTGGCTATACTTAAACTCTTTAACATCATCCTTAGCTCTGGCATCTTCCCCAATATTTGGAACCAAGGACTGATAACCCCAATCCACAAAAGTGGAGACAGATTTGACCCCAATAACTACCGTGGGATATGCGTCAACAGCAACCTTGGGAAAATCGTCTGAATTATCATTAACAGCAGACAAGTTATTTTCCTCAGTGAAACAATGTAATGAGCAAATGTCAAATTGGCTTTTTACCAAATTACCATACGACAGACCACGTATTGACCCTGCACACCCTAATTGACAAACAAACAAACCAAAACAAAGGCAAAGTCTTCTCATGCTTTATTGATTTCAAAAAAGCTTTTGACTCCATTTGGCATGACAGTCTGCTATACAAATTGATGGAAAGTGGGGTTGGGGGAAAAACATATGACATTTTAAAATCAATATACACAAACAACAAGTGTGCAGTTAAAATAGGCAAAAAACAAACATATTTCTTTCCAGATGGCCGTGGGGTGAGACAGAGATGCAGTTTAAGCCCCACACTCTTCAACATATATATCAACTAATTGGCGAGGGCACTAGAACAGTCTGCAGCACCCGGCCTCACCCTACTAGAATCTGAAGTCAAATGTCTACTGTTTGCTTATGATCTTGTGCTTCTGTTCCCAACCAAGGAGGGCCTACAGCAGCATCTAGATCTTCTGCACAGATTCTGTTAGACCTGGGCTGTCACGATCGTTTACTGATGAGACGGACCAAGGCGCAGCGTGATAAGCGTACATTTTATTAAGTACTAACTCAAGACACAAAACAACAAACAAACGATACGTGAAGTCCTAGGTTACACAAAACAAACCTTAACGGAACAAGATCCCACACCGACTAGTGCCAAACAGGCTGCCTAAGTATGGTCCCCAATCAGAGACAACGAGATACAGCTGCCTCTGATTGGGAACCACCCTGGCCAACATAGATCTAAACGATCTAGCACATCAACATAGAAAATATAACATAGAAACTCCACAACCCTGGCTCAACATTTAAGAGTCCCCAGAGCCAGGGCGTGACAGTACCTCCCCCCCAAAGGCGCGGACTGCGACCGCGCCACACAAACACAACAGGGTAGGGGCCGGGTGGGCATTCCGCCTCGGAGGTGGATCCGGCTCTGGACGTGACCACCACTTTCTCTCCACCTCCCCGTTGCGCCCCTGGTCTGGTCTGGCACCGCTGACTGGAGCTGGACCCGACGACGGTGGATCGATCTGTACAGGCTCCGGACTGGAGCCACTGGCCGGAGCTGGACTGGGCACCGGTGGAGCGGATTGCTCTGGCTCCGGAGTGGATCCGCTGACAGGAGTTGGACCGGACCCCGGTGGAGCGGATTGCTCTGGCTCCGGAGTGGAGCAGCTGACCGGTGCCGGACCAGGCACCGGTGGAACAGGCACGGACCGTGTCGGACTGGACACATGCACCACTGGCTTGGTGCGGGGAGCAGGAGCGGGCCGGACCGGGCTGACGACGCTCACCACTGGCTTGGTGCGGGGAGCAGGAGCGGGCCGGACCGGGCTGACGACGCGCACCACTGGCTTGGTGTGGGGAGCAGAAACGCGCACGGCTGACGACGCGCACCACTGACTAGTGCGGGGAGCAGGAACGGCCGGACCGGTGGAGCGCACCACTGGCTGTGCGGGAGCAGGAACGGCCGACGGGCGGCGACGCGGGCAGAACACCGACACGCCACCACTGGCTTAGTGCGAGGGACAGGAACAGGCCGGGACTGGGACACACTGGCTGGTGCGGAGACAGGAAAGGCCGGACTGGCTCAGCGCGACCACTGGCTGGTGGGAGGGACAGGAACAGGCCGGGCTGGACTGGGAACACGCACCACTGGCTTGGTGCGGGGAGCAGGAACAGGCCGGGCTGGACTCGGGAACACGCACCACTGGCTTGGTGCGGGGGAGCCTGAACGGGCCGGGCCGGACTGTGGAGGCGGACTGGAGGTCTGGAGCGAAAAGCTGACCCAACCCGTCCTGGCTGAATGCCTACTTCCACACAATACGTGTGAGGCATCAGCACAGGACGTACGGGGCTGTGCACTCGTACTGGCGCTACAGCACGTGGCACTGGCGCAGGATATACGGGACCGAGGAGGCGTACTGGAGACCACCAGCGTTGAGCCGGCACACCCCGTCCTGGCTGAATGCCCATCTTTGTACGACACGTGCGTGGTGCTAGCACAGGACGTACAGGACTGTGCCGGATCACTCGCGGCAGAGTACGTGGCTCCGCATAACATGGAGCCTGCCCAGTCACACGCTTCCTAGCCTGAGTACGGGGAGTTGGCTCTGCTCTAACCCTAGGCTCCGCCAACCACCCTTTTAGCCCCCCCCAAAAAAATTATATTGGGGCTGTCTCTCGGGCTTCCTCCTCGGCCGGTACCCTCTGCGTTGCCGCTGCTCCTCTCTATAGCGTGCCTCCACAGTCTCCTCCCAAGGACGGCGATCCATTCCGGCCTGAATCTCCTCCCAAGTCCAGGATCCCTTCCCGTCCAGGATCTCCTCCCAGGTCCAGGCTGTCTGTTCCTGGACACGCTGCTTGGTCCTCTTTTGGTGGGATCTTCTGTCACGATCGTTTACTGATGAGACGGACCAAGGCGCAGCGTGATAAGCGTACATTTTATTAAGTACTAACTCAAGACACAAAACAACAAACAAACGATACGTGAAGTCCTAGGTTACACAAAACAAACCTTAACGGAACAAGATCCCACACCGACTAGTGCCAAACAGGCTGCCTAAGTATGGTCCCCAATCAGAGACAACGAGATACAGCTGCCTCTGATTGGGAACCACCCTGGCCAACATAGATCTAAACGATCTAGCACATCAACATAGAAAATATAACATAGAAACTCCACAACCCTGGCTCAACATTTAAGAGTCCCCAGAGCCAGGGCGTGACAGTACCTCCCCCCCAAAGGCGCGGACTGCGACCGCGCCACACAAACACAACAGGGTAGGGGCCGGGTGGGCATTCCGCCTCGGGAGGTGGATCCGGCTCTGGACGTGACCACCACTTTCTCTCCACCTCCCGTTGCGCCCTGGTCTGGTCTGGCACCGCTGACTGGAGCTGGACCCGACGACGGTGGATCGATCTGTACAGGCTCGGACTGGAGCCGCTGGCCGGAGCTGGACTGGGCACCGTGGAGCGGATTACTCTGGCTCGGAGTGGATCCGCTGACAGGAGTTGGACCGGACCCCGGTGGAGCGGATTGCTCTGGCTCCGGAGTGGAGCAGCTGACCGGTGCGGACCAGGCACCGGTGGAACAGGCACGGACCGTGTCGGACTGGACACACGCACCACTGGCTTGGTGCGGGAGAGCAGGAGCGGCGGACGGGCTGACGACGCTCACCACTGGCTTGGTGCGGGGAGCAGGAGCGGGCCGGACCGGGCTGACGACGCGCACCACTGGCTTGGTGTGGGGAGCAGAAACGGGCCGCACCGGGCTGACGACGCGCACCACTGACTATGTGCGGGGAGCAGGAACGGGCGGACGGTGGACGACGCGCACCACTGGCCTGGCGCGAGGGACAGAACAGGCCGACCGGGTTGGCAACGCACCACTGGCTTGGTGGGACAGGAACAGGCGGGCTGGAGAACACGCACCACTGGCTTGGTGCGGGAGCAGGAACAGGCCGGACCGGCTGGCGACGCCGCACCACTGGCTTGGTGCGAGGGACAGGAACAGGCCGGGCTGGACTGGGAACACGCACCACTGGCTTGGTGCGGGGAGCAGGAACAGGCCGGGCTGGACTGGGAACACGCACCACTGGCTTGGTGCGGGGAGCCTGAACGGGCCGGGCCGGACTGTGGAGGCGGACTGGAGGTCTGGAGCGAAAAGCTGACCCAACCCGTCCTGGCTGAATGCCTACTTCCACACAATACGTGTGAGGCATCAGCACAGGACGTACGGGGCTGTGCACTCGTACTGGCGCTACAGCACGTGGCACTGGCGCAGGATATACGGGACCGAGGAGGCGTACTGGAGACCACGAGCGTTGAGCCGGCACACCCCGTCCTGGCTGAATGCCCATCTTTGTACGACACGTGCGTGGTGCTAGCACAGGACGTACAGGACTGTGCCGGATCACTCGCGGCAGAGTACGTGGCTCCGCATAACACGGAGCCTGCCCAGTCACACGCTTCCTAGCCTGAGTACGGGGAGTTGGCTCTGCTCTAACCCTAGGCTCCGCCAACCACCCTTTTAGCCCCCCCCAAAAAAATAATATTGGGGCTGTCTCTCGGGCTTCCTCCTCGGCCGGTACCCTCTGCGTTGCCGCTGCTCCTCTCTATAGCGTGCCTCCACAGTCTCCTCCCAAGGACGGCGATCCATTCCGGCCTGAATCTCCTCCCAAGTCCAGGATCCCTTCCCGTCCAGGATCTCCTCCCAGGTCCAGGCTGTCTGTTCCTGGACACGCTGCTTGGTCCTCTTTTGGTGGGATCTTCTGTCACGATCGTTTACTGATGAGACGGACCAAGGCGCAGCGTGATAAGCGTACATTTTATTAAGTACTAACTCAAGACACAAAACAACAAACAAACGATACGTCAAGTCCTAGGTTACACAAAACAAACCTTAACGGACCAAGATCCCACACCGACTAGTGCCAAACAGGCTGCCTAAGTATGGTCCCCAATCAGAGACAACGAGATACAGCTGCCTCTGATTGGGAACCACCCTGGCCAACATAGATCTAAACGATCTAGCACATCAACATAGAAAATATAACATAGAAACTCCACACCCTGGCTCAACATTTAAGAGTCCCCAGAGCCAGGGCGTGACATGGGCCCTGACAGTAAATCTCAGTAAGATAAAAGTAATGGTGTTCCAAAAATGGTCCAGTTGCCAGGACCACAAATACAAATTCCATCTAGACGCCGTTGCCCTAGAGCACACAAAAAACTATACATACCTCAGCCTCAACATCAGCGCCACAGGTAACTTCCACAAATCTGTGAACGATCTGAGAGACAAGGCAAGAAGGGCCTTGTATGCCATCAAAAGGAACATAACATTTGACATACCAAATAGGATCTGGTTAAAAATACTTGAATCAGTTATAGAACCGATTGCCCTTTATGGTTGTGAGGTCTGGGGTCTGCTCACCAACCAAGAATTCACAAAATGGGACAAACACCAAATTGAGACTGCACGCAGAATTCTGCAAAAATATCCTCAGTGTACAATAAAAAAACACCAAATAATGCATGCAGAGCAGAATTAGGCCGATACCCACTAATATTTCAAAATCCAGAAAAGAGCCGTTAAATTCTATAACCACTTAAAAGGAAGCAATTCCCAAACCTTCATAACAAAGCCATCACCTACAGAGAGATGAACTTGGAGAAGAGTCCCCCAAGCAAGCTGGTCCTGGGGCTCTGTTCACAAACACAAACAGACCCCATAGAGCCCCAGGACAACAACACAATTAGACCCAACCAAACCATGAGAAAACAAAAAGAGAATTACTTGACACATTGGAAAGAATTAACAAAATAACAGAGCAAACTAGAATGCTATTTGGCCCTAAACAGAGAGTACACAGTGGCAGAATACCTGACCACTGTGACTGACCCAAACTTAAGGAAAGCTTTGACTATGTACAGACTCAGTGAACATAGCCTTGCTATTGAGAACGGCCGCCGTAGGCAGACCTGGCTCTCAAGAGAAGACAGGCTATGTGCACACTGCCCACAAAATGAGATGGAAACTGAGCTGCACTTCCTAACTTCCTGCCAAATGTATGACCATATTAGAGACACATATTTCCCTCAGATTACACAGAACCACAAAGAATTCGAAAACAAACCCAATTTTGATAAACTCCCTTATCTATTGGGTGAAATACCACAGTGTGCAATCACAGCAGCAAGATTTGTGACCTGTTGCCACAAGAAAAGGGCAACCAGTGAAGAACAAACACCATTGTAAATACAACCCATATTTATGTTAATTTATTTTCCCATTTGTACTTTAACTATTTGCACATCGTTACAACACTGTATATTGACATAATATGACATTTGAAATGTCTTTATTCTTTTGGAACTTCTGAGTGTAAGGTTTACTGTTAATATTTATTGTTTATTTCACTTTTGTTTACTATCTACGTCACTTGCTTTGGCAAGAGAGAGAGAGAGAGAGAGAGAGAGAGAGAGAGAGAGAGAGAGAGAGAGGTGATGGGGGATCACATTATTTGCTAATGGACTAAAATAAAAAAATAAAAATTCTTACAACTGAAACAATATTTTTTCTGGCTATTTGTCAGATACCAAATGATTCACAGGTTGTTGTTGGTAGTGTACAGTAATCACGCGCTGATCATTAGTTCTAATATGCTTTCTGCCTGTTTTACAGGAAGGTAGTTAGCAAGGTCAAAGTAGGGCGGGCCAGATTTCATTTTAGTGTGTGTGTGTATCCCTCCAGTCTACCAGTCCAATGAACTTACTAAGTGTCCCATCATAACGTTAATCAAATTACTCCTGAACCAAAATGGACAGTTTTCATTAATTATAAAGGATTACTCTAATTGCCATTCAAATTTATTCATTTAGAACATACGGCGTTCGCTAATGTCTCTGGGAATTTGCATATTAAATAGAGAGGGTTGGACATTAGGTATGCTAATATATGCGTGGTTCCTTATTTTGTGATTGGTGGACCATATGTGTCTGGACAGGTGAGGACAGAGTCTAGAAGGAAGTTATTAATGTGTTTGATTAACAGGGAGACGTAGAGGCACAACACTACTGACACTGACACAACACTACAGACATCACTACTGGCCCAACACTGCTGACACAACACTGCTGACACAACACTACTGACACAACACTACTGACACATCACTACTGACCCATCACTACTGGCCCAACACTGCTGACACAACACTACTAACACAACACTACTGACATAACACTACTGACACATCACTACTGGCCCAACACTGCTGACACAACACTACTGACACAACACTACTGACACAACACTACTGGCCCAACACTACTGACACAACACTACTGATAATTACACATCATTACTGGCCCAACACTGCTGACACAACACTACTGGCCCAACACTGCTGACACAACACTACTGACACAACACTACTGGCCCAACACTACTGACACAACACTACTGACACAACATTGATTGGTGGACCATATGTGTCTGGACAGGTGAGGACAGAGTCTAGAAGGAAGTTATTCATGTGTTTGATTAACAGGGAGACGTAGAGGCACAACACTACAGATACTGACACAACACTACTGATACAACACTACCGACACTACTGACACAACACTACTGACATATTACTACTGGCCCAACACTACTGACATAACACTACTGACACAACACTACTGACACAACACTACTGCTACTGACACAACACTACAGACATCTCTACTGGCCCAACACTACTGACACAACACTACTGACACAACACTACTGACACAACACTACTGACACGCCACTACTGGCCCAACACTGCTGACACAACACTACTGACACAGCACTACTGACATAACACTACTGACACATCACTACTGGCCCAACACTGCTGACACAACACTACTGACACAACACTACTGACACAACACTACTGGCCCAACACTACTGACACAACACTACTGACACAACATTGATTGGTGGACCATATGTGTCTGGACAGGTGAGGACAGAGTCTAGAAGGAAGTTATTAATGTGTTTGATTAACAGGGAGACGTAGAGGCACAACACTACTGACACTGACACAATACTACTGATACAACACTACCGACACTACTGACACAACACTACTGACATATCACTACTGGCCCAACACTACTGACATAACACTACTGACACAACACTACTGACACAACACTACTTACACATCACTACTGACCCATCACTACTGGCCCAACACTACTGACACAACACTACTGACACAACACTACTGACACGCCACTACTGGCCCAACACTACTGGCCCAACACTACAGACACAACACTACTGACACAACACTATTGACACAACACTACTGACACAACACTACTGACACGCCACTACTGGCCCAACACTGCTGACACAACACTACTGACACAACACTACTGACATAACACTACTGACACAACACTACTGACACAACACTACTGGCCAACACTACTGACACAACACTACTGCTAATTACACATCACTACTGGCCCAACACTGCTGACCCAACACTACTGGCCCAACACTGCTGACACAACACTACTGACACAACACTACTGGCCCAACACTACTGACACAACACTACTGACACAACACATCTCTACTGGCCCAACACTGCTGACACAACACTACTGACACAACACTACTGGCCCAACACTACTGACACAACACTACTGACACAACACTACTGACACACCACTACTGACACAACACTACTGACACAACACTACTGACACATCACTACTGACACAACACTACTGACACAACACTACAGGCCCAGCACTACTGACACAACACTACTGACACAACACTATAGGCCCCGCACTACTGACACAACACTACTGACACAACACTACTGACACAACACTACTGCTACTGACACAACACTACAGGCATCACTACTGGCCCAACACTGCTGACACAACACTGCTGACACAACACTACTGACACAACACTACTGACACAACACATCTCTACTGGCCCAACACTGCTGACACAACACTACTGACACAACACTACTGGCCCAACACTACTGACACAACACTACTGACACAACACTACTGACACATCACTACTGACACAACACTACAGGCCCAGCACTACTGACACAACACTACTGACACAACACTACAGGGCCAGCACTACTGACACAATACTACTGACAGAACACTACTGACACAACACGACTGACACAACACTACTGACACAACACTACTGGCCCAACACTGCTGACACAACACTGCTGACACAACACTACTGACACAACACTACTGCTACTGACACAACACACATATTATTGACATATAAAGGTATTAGACTTGTAGCTAGCTGGAGATAGAGAGCTGAGGTGTAGGTATTCAATGTCATTGCAACACAAATTCCCTGCATAGAGCCCGGCCTTTCCCCAGCTTCATTGCAGCTCATTGGCCTTCCTTTACCCCAGTAATGTAGTTAAGTGAGTTCATAGACTGTCCTCTTAAGCGATCCCACTACAGTCAAATTGCTCAGGACATTTAAGACGTTTCAGAAAGATGAAAATGTCTTAGTTGAATTTTGAATGATGCACTTTGGAATTAAATGTAGGAAACTGAATGGACTAAGTGTCTTTGGAACCTCCAGCCCAGGGGGAGACAGGGACTCCTTTTCCCCAGGCAGGGCTCTCCCTGGGCAGGTAGGAGAACAGAGCAGTCCCCCTGACCCACAACTCACGCATGGGTCTATTTGTACTGAGATATATTTAACGATGAGGCAAAACCACTAGACTTGCCACACACAGACACACAGACACAAACACACACATACTCAGGGAGAGATGATGCAGGGAGCGTACAGAGGATGAATGTTTCAGTACAGTGAGATGCTGTGGTTGAATAAATCATGATACTTTAGATAGACATGATGGGAACAACATTACAGACTACTCTAACAGCATCCGCCTGATGGGACAAGTGGCTTACAAATGTGTGTGTGTGGTAGGTAGGTTGAGAGGTCACCACGGAAACAAGCCAGTCAGACTCCTAGATAAAGTGTCAGTGATGCATTGCCCCTGAGAGAGAGAGAGAGAGAGAGAGAGAGAGAGAGAGAGAGAGAGAGAGAGAGAGAGAGAGAGAGAGAGAGAGAGAGAGAGAGAGAGAGAGAGAGAGAGAGAGAGAGAGAGAGAGAGAGGTAGAGAGAGAGAGAGAGAGAGAGAGAGAGAGAGAGAGAGAGAGAGAGAGGTAAATAGGTAGTGAGGAGAGGAGATAAAAAGAGAGGATCCGCTCTACACTCCATGCCCTCAGCTCTATCGGTGCAGTATCAGACAGGGGGAAGTGGTTTTGTATCTCTTTATTAACCCCAGAGCAGAGCAAAGTGAGTAACAACTGGGCTGTGTCCCAAATGGCACCCTATCCCCTACTTAGTACACTACTTTTGATCAGGGCCCATAGGTCTCTGGACAAAAGTATTGCACTTTGTAGGAAACTGGGTGCCATTTGGGATGCAGCCTGATGAATTAGATTAGGAGACAGATGCTATGCTATTGTAGTGAAGGTGATCTGTATGACACGGCACATGGCTCAGAGAGAAGGATAGGAGGAGGACAGAGAAGGGGCAGTAGAAGAGATGGAAAGAGAGAGAAGGAGAGAGAGACAGAAAGAAAGAAAAATACATAGTGTGAGTGATGAGGGGGATGTCAGAAGGAGGGCTGAGCTACAGCCTCACCTACAGCCATTTACAACTGTCAACAGAAACACGAAACACAAGAGAGAGAAAGAAAAAGTATGCAGGAGAGAGACAGTAGGAGAATAGAGGAGAGAGACAGTAAAATAGAGGAGTGAGACAGTAGAATAGAGGAGAGAGATAGTAGGAGAATAGAGGAGAGAGACAGTAGAATAGAGGAGAGAGACAGTAGAATAGAGGAGAGAGACAGTAGGAGAATAGAGGAGAGAGACAGTAGAATAGAGGAGAGAGACAGTAGAATAGAGGAGAGAGACAGTAAGAGAATAGAGGAGAGATACAGTAGGAGAATAGAGGAGAGAGAGAGTAGGAGAATAGAGGAGAGAGACAGTAGAAGAGAGGAGAGAGACAGTGGGAGAATAGAGGAGAGAGACAGTAGAAGAGAGGAGAGAGTCAGTAGAATAGAGGAGAGAGACAGTAGGAAAATAGAAGAAGAGAGACAGTAGGAGAATAGAGAGAGAGAGACAGGAGAATAGAGGAGAGAGACAGTAGGAGAATAGAGGAGAGAGACAGTAAGAGAATAGAGGAGTGAGACAGTAGGAGAATAGAGAGAGAGAGACAGTAGAATAGATAGAGAGAGACAGGAGAATAGAGGAGAGAGACAGTAGGAGAATAGAGGAGAGAGACAGTAAGAGAATAGAGGAGAGAGACAGTAGGAGAATAGAGGAGAGCGACAGTAGGAGAATAGAGGAGAGAGACAGTAGGAAAATAGAGGAGAGCGACAGTAGGAAAATAGAGGAGAGAGATAGTAGAATAGAGGAGAGAGACAGTAGAATAGAGGAGAGAGACAGTAGGAAAATAAAGGAGAGAGGGTAGGAGAATAGAGGAGAGAGACTGTATGAGAATAGAGGAGAGAGACAGTAGGAGAATAGAGGAAAGAGACAGTAGAATAGAGGAGAGAGACAGTAGAATAGAGGAGAGAGACAGTAGGAGAATAGAGGAAAGAGACAGTAGAATAGAGGAGAGCGACAGTAGGAGAATAGAGGAGAGAGACAGTAGGAGAATAGAGGAGAGAGACAGTAGGAGAATAGAGGAGAGAGACAGTAGAGGAATAGAGGAGAGAGACAGTAGGATAATAGAGGATAGAGACAGTAGGAGAATAGAGGAAAGAGACAGTAGAATACAGGAGAGAGACAGTAGGAGAATAGAGGAGAGAGACAGGAGAAGAGAGGAGAGAGACAGTAGGAGAATAGAGGAGAGAGACAGTAGGAGAATAGAGGAAAGAGACAGTAGGAGAATAGAGGAAAGAGACAGTAGAATACAGGAGAGAGACAGTAGGAGAATAGAGGAGAGAGACAGTAGAGGAATAGAGGAGAGAGACAGTAGGATAATAGAGGATAGAGACAGTAGGAGAATAGAGGAAAGAGACAGTAGAATACAGGAGAGAGACAGTAGGAGAATAGAGGAGAGAGACAGTAGAAGAGAGGAGAGAGACAGTATAATAGAGGAGAGAGACAGTAAGAGAATAGAAGAAGAGACAGTAGAATAGAGGAGAGAGACAGTAAGAGAATAAAGGAGAGAGACAGTAGGAGAATAGAGGAGAGAGACAGTAGGAGAATAGAGGAGAGAGACAGTAGAATAGAGGAGAGAGACAGTAGTAGAATAGAGGAGAGAGACAGTAGGAGAATAGAGGAGAGAGACAGTAGGAGAATAGAGGAAAGAGACAGTAGAAGAATAGAGGAGAGAGACAGTAGGATAGAGGAGAGAGACGGTAGGAGAATAGAGGAGAGAGACAGCAGGAGAATAGAGGAGAGAGACAGTAAGAGAATAGAGGAGAGAGACAGTAGGAGAATAGAGGAGAGAGACAGTAGGAGAATAGAGGAGAGAGACAGTAGGAGAATAGAGGAGAGAGACAGTAGGAGAATAGAGGAGAGAGACAGTAGGAGAATAGAGGAGAGAGACAGTAGGAGAATAGAGGAGAGCGACAGTAGGAGAATAGAGGAGAGAGACAGTAGTAGAATAGAGGAGAGAGACAGTAGGAGAATATAGGAGAAAGACAGTAGGAGAATAGAGGAAAGAGACAGTAGAATGAGAGGAGAGAGACAGTAGGAGAATAGAGGAAAGAGACAGTAGAATAGAGGAGAGAGACAGTAGGAGAATAGAGGAGAGAGACAGAAGAATAGAGGAGAGAGACATTAGAATAGAGGAGAGAAACAGTAGGAGAATAGAGGAGAGAGACAGTAGGAGAATAGAGGAGAAAGACAGTAGAATAGAGGAGAGAGACAGTAGAATAGAGGAGAGAGACATTAGGAGAACAGAGGAGAAAGACAGTAGGAGAATAGAGGAGAGAGACAGTAGGAGAATAGAGGAGAGAGACAGTAGGAGAATAGAGGAGAGAGACAGTAGTAGAATAGAGGAGAGAGACAGTAGGAGAATAGAGGAGAGAGAGAGTAGGAGAATATAGGAGAGAGACAGTAGGAGAATAGAGAGAGAGAGACAGTAGAATAGAGGAGAGAGACAGTATGAGAATAGAGGAGAGAGACAGTAAAATAGAGGAGAGAGACAGAAGGAGAATAGAGGAGAGAGACAGTAGAAGAATAGAGGAGAGAGACAGTAGGAGAATAGAGGAGAGATACAGTAGGTGAATAGACGAGAGACAGTAGAAGAATAGAGGAAAGAGACAGTAGAATAGAGGAGAGAGACAGTAGGAGAATAGAGGAGAGAGACAGTAAAATAGAGGAGAGAGACAGTAGGAGAATAGAGGAGAGATACAGTAGGAGAATAGAGGAGAGAGACAGTAGGAGAATAGAGGATAGAGACAGTTGGAAAATAGAGGAGAGAGACAGTAGGAGAATAGAGGAGAGAGACAGGAGAATAGATGAAAGAAACAGTAGGAGAATAGAGGAGAGAGACAGTAGAATAGAGGAGTGAGACATTAGGAGAATAGAGGAGAGAGACAGTAGGTGAATAGAGGAGAGAGACAGTATGAGAATAGAGGAGAGAGACAGTAGGATAATAGAGGAGAGAGACAGTAGGAGAATAGAGGAAAGAGACAGTAGAATAGAGGAGAGAGACAGTAGTAGAATAGAGGAGAGAGACAGTAGGAGAATAGAGGAAAGAGACAGTAGAATACAGGAGAGAGACAGTAGGAGAATAGAGGAGAGAGACAGAAGAATAGAGGAGAGAAACAGTAGGAGAATAGAGGAGAGAGACAGTAGGAGAATAGAGGAGAAAGAGAGTAGAATAGAGGAGAGAGACAGTAGAATAGAGGAGAGAGACAGTAGGAGAATAGAGGAGAGAGACAGTAGGAGAATAGAGGAAAGAGACAGTAGAATAGAGGAGAGAGACAGTAGGAGAATAGAGGAGAGAGACAGAAGAATAGAGGAGAGAGACATTAGAATAGAGGAGAGAAACAGTAGGAGAATAGAGGAGAGAGACAGTAGGAGAATAGAGGAGAAAGACAGTAGAATAGAGGAGAGAGACAGTAGAATAGAGGAGAGAGACAGTAGGAGAACAGAGGAGAAAGACAGTAGGAGAATAGAGGAGAGAGACAGTAGGAGAATAGAGGAGAGAGACAGTAGGAGAATAGAGGAGAGAGACAGTAGTAGAATAGAGGAGTGAGACAGTAGGACAATAGAGGAGAGAGAGAGTAGGAGAATAAAGGAGAGAGACAGTAGGAGAATAGAGAGAGAGAGACAGTAGAATAGAGGAGAGAGACAGTATGAGAATAGAGGAGAGAGACAGTAGAATAGAGGAGAGAGACAGTAGGAGAATAGAGGAGAGAGACAGTAGAAGAATAGAGGAGAGAGACAGTAGGAGAATAGAGGAGAGAGACAGTAGGAGAATAGAGGAGAGAGACAGTAGATTAGAGGAGAGAGACAGTAGTAGAATAGAGGAGAGAGACAGTAGGAGAATAGAGGAGAGAGACAGTAGGTGAATAGAGGAGAGAGACAGTAGAAGAATAGAGGAAAGAGACAGTAGAAGAGAGGAGAGAGACAGTAGGAGAATAGAGGAGAGAGACAGTAGAATATAGGAGAGAGACAGTAGGAGAATAGAGGAGAGATACAGTAGGAGAATAGAGGAGAGAGACAGTAGGAGAATAGAGGAGAGAGACAGGAGAATAGATGAGAGAAACAGTAGGAGAATAGAGGAGAGAGACAGTAGAATAGAGGAGTGAGACATTAGGAGAATAGAGGAGAGAGACAGTAGTAGAATAGAGGAGAGAGACAGTAGGAGAATAGAGGAGAGAGACAGTAGGAGAATAGAGGAGAGAGACAGTAGAAGAATAGAGGAGAGAGACAGTAGGAGAATAGAGGAGAGAGACAGTAGGAGAATAGAGGAGAGAGACAGTAGATTAGAGGAGAGAGACAGTAATAGAATAGAGGAGAGAGACAGTAGGAGAATAGAGGAGAGAGACAGTAGGTGAATAGAGGAGAGAGACAGTAGAACAATAGAGGAAAGAGACAGTAGAAGAGAGGAGAGAGACAGTAGGAGAATAGAGGAGAGAGACAGTAGAATAGAGGAGAGAGACAGTAGGAGAATAGAGGAGAGATACAGTAGGAGAATAGAGGAGAGAGACAGTAGGAGAATAGAGGAGAGAGACAGGAGAATAGATGAGAGAAACAGTAGGAGAATAGAGGAGAGAGACAGTAGAATAGAGGAGTGAGACATTAGGAGAATAGAGGAGAGAGACAGTAGTAGAATAGAGGAGAGAGACAGTAGGAGAATAGAGGAGACAGTAGGAGAATTGAGGAGAGAGACAGTAGAATAGAGGAGAGAGAGACAGTAGGAGAATAGAGGAGAGAGACAATAGGAGAATAGAGGAGAGAGACATTAGATTAGAGGAGACAGAGACAGTAGGAGAATAGAGGAGAGAGACAGTAGAGGAATAGAGGAGAGAGACAGTAGGAGAATAGAGGAGAGAGAACGAGGAGAATAGAGGAGAGAGACAGTAGATTAGAGGAGAGAGAGACAGTAGGAGAATAGAGGAGAGAGACAGTAGGAGAAGAGAGGAGAGAGACAGTAGGAGAATATAGGAGAAAGACATTAGGAGAATAGAGGAAAGAGACAGTAGAATAGAGGAGAGAGAGACTGTAGGAGAATAGAGGAGAGAGACAGTAGAATAGAGGAGAGAGACAGTAGGAGAATAGAGGAGAGAGGGTAGGAGAATAGAGGAGAGAGACAGGAGAATAGAGGAGACAGTAGGAGAATAGAGGAGAGAGACAGTAGGAGAATAGAGGAGAGAGACAGTAGGAGAATAGAGGAGAGAGACAGTAGGAGAATAGAGGAGAGAGACAGTAGGAGAATAGAGGAGAGAGACAGTAGGAGAATAGAGGAGAGCGACAGTAGGAGAATAGAGGAGAGAGACAGTAGTAGAATAGAGGAGAGAGACAGTAGGAGAATATAGGAGAAAGACAGTAGGAGAATAGAGGAAAGAGACAGTAGAATAGAGGAGAGAGACAGTAGGAGAATAGAGGAAAGAGACAGTAGAATAGAGGAGAGAGACAGTAGGAGAATAGAGGAGAGAGACAGAAGAATAGAGGAGAGAGACATTAGAATAGAGGAGAGAAACAGTAGGAGAATAGAGGAGAGAGACAGTAGGAGAATAGAGGAGAAAGACAGTAGAATAGAGGAGAGAGACAGTAGAATAGAGGAGAGAGACATTAGGAGAACAGAGGAGAAAGACAGTAGGAGAATAGAGGAGAGAGACAGTAGGAGAATAGAGGAGAGAGACAGTAGGAGAATAGAGGAGAGAGACAGTAGTAGAATAGAGGAGAGAGACAGTAGGAGAATAGAGGAGAGAGAGAGTAGGAGAATATAGGAGAGAGACAGTAGGAGAATAGAGAGAGAGAGACAGTAGAATAGAGGAGAGAGACAGTATGAGAATAGAGGAGAGAGACAGTAGAATAGAGGAGAGAGACAGAAGGAGAATAGAGGAGAGAGACAGTAGAAGAATAGAGGAGAGAGACAGTAGGAGAATAGAGGAGAGAGACAGTAGGAGAATAGAGGAGAGAGACAGTAGATTAGAGGAGAGAGGCAGTAGTAGAATAGAGGAGAGAGACAGTAGGAGAATAGAGGAGAGATACAGTAGGTGAATAGACGAGAGACAGTAGAAGAATAGAGGAAAGAGACAGTAGAATAGAGGAGAGAGACAGTAGGAGAATAGAGGAGAGAGACAGTAAAATAGAGGAGAGAGACAGTAGGAGAATAGAGGAGAGATACAGTAGGAGAATAGAGGAGAGAGACAGTAGGAGAATAGAGGAGAGAGACAGTTGGAAAATAGAGGAGAGAGACAGTAGGAGAATAGAGGAGAGAGACAGGAGAATAGATGAAAGAAACAGTAGGAGAATAGAGGAGAGAGACAGTAGAATAGAGGAGTGAGACATTAGGAGAATAGAGGAGAGAGACAGTAGGTGAATAGAGGAGAGAGACAGTATGAGAATAGAGGAGAGAGACAGTAGGATAATAGAGGAGAGAGACAGTAGGAGAATAGAGGAAAGAGACAGTAGAATAGAGGAGAGAGACAGTAGTAGAATAGAGGAGAGAGACAGTAGGAGAATAGAGGAAAGAGACAGTAGAATACAGGAGAGAGACAGTAGGAGAATAGAGGAGAGAGACAGAAGAATAGAGGAGAGAGACATTAGAATAGAGGAGAGAAACAGTAGGAGAATAGAGGAGAGAGACAGTAGGAGAATAGAGGAGAAAGAGAGTAGAATAGAGGAGAGAGACAGTAGAATAGAGGAGAGAGACAGTAGGAGAATAGAGGAGAGAGACAGTAGGAGAATAGAGGAAAGAGACAGTAGAATAGAGGAGAGAGACAGTAGGAGAATAGAGGAGAGAGACAGAAGAATAGAGGAGAGAGACATTAGAATAGAGGAGAGAAACAGTAGGAGAATAGAGGAAGAGAGAGACAGTAGGAGAATAGAGGAGAAAGACAGTAGAATAGAGGAGAGAGACAGTAGAATAGAGAGAGAGACAGTAGGAGAACAGAGGAGAAAGACAGTAGGAGAATAGAGGAGAGAGACAGTAGGAGAATAGAGGAGAGAGACAGTAGGAGAATAGAGGAGAGAGACAGTAGTAGAATAGAGGAGTGAGACAGTAGGACAATAGAGGAGAGAGAGAGTAGGAGAATAAAGGAGAGAGACAGTAGGAGAATAGAGAGAGAGAGACAGTAGAATAGAGGGAGAGAGACAGTATGAGAATAGAGGAGAGAGACAGTAGAATAGAGGAGAGAGACAGTAGGAGAATAGAGGAGAGAGACAGTAGAAGAATAGAGGAGAGAGACAGTAGGAGAATAGAGAGAGAGACAGTAGGAGAATAGAGGAGAGAGACAGTAGATTAGAGGAGAGAGACAGTAGTAGAATAGAGGAGAGAGACAGTAGGAGAATAGAGGAGAGAGACAGTAGGTGAATAGAGGAGAGAGACAGTAGAAGAATAGAGGAAAGAGACAGTAGAAGAGAGGAGAGAGACAGTAGGAGAATAGAGGAGAGAGACAGTAGAATATAGGAGAGAGACAGTAGGAGAATAGAGGAGAGATACAGTAGGAGAATAGAGGAGAGCGACAGTAGGAGAATAGAGGAGAGAGACAGGAGAATAGATGAGAGAAACAGTAGGAGAATAGAGGAGAGAGACAGTAGAATAGAGGAGTGAGACATTAGGAGAATAGAGGAGAGAGACAGTAGTAGAATAGAGGAGAGAGACAGTAGGAGAATAGAGGAGAGAGACAGTAGGAGAATAGAGGAGAGAGACAGTAGAAGAATAGAGGAGAGAGACAGTAGGAGAATAGAGGAGAGAGACAGTAGGAGAATAGAGGAGAGAGACAGTAGATTAGAGGAGAGAGACAGTAATAGAATAGAGGAGAGAGACAGTAGGAGAATAGAGGAGAGAGACAGTAGGTGAATAGAGGAGAGAGACAGTAGAACAATAGAGGAAAGAGACAGTAGAAGAGAGAGAGAGACAGTAGAAGAATAGAGGGAGAGAGACAGTAGAATAGAGGAGAGAGACAGTAGGAGAATAGAGGAGAGATACAGTAGGAGAATAGAGGAGAGAGACAGTAGGAGAATAGAGGAGAGAGACAGGAGAATAGATGAGAGAAACAGTAGGAGAATAGAGGAGAGAGACAGTAGAATAGAGGAGTGAGACATTAGGAGAATAGAGGAGAGAGACAGTAGTAGAATAGAGGAGAGAGACAGTAGGAGAATAGAGGAGACAGTAGGAGAATTAAGAGAGAGAGACAGTAGAATAGAGGAGAGAGAGACAGTAGGAGAATAGAGGAGAGAGACAATAGGAGAATAGAGGAGAGAGACATTAGATTAGAGGAGACAGAGACAGTAGGAGAATAGAGGAGAGAGACAGTAGTGGAATAGAGGAGAGAGACAGTAGGAGAATAGAGGAGAGAGAACGTAGGAGAATAGAGGAGAGAGACAGTAGATTAGAGGAGAGAGAGACAGTAGGAGAATAGAGGAGAGAGACAGTAGGAGAAGAGAGGAGAGAGACAGTAGGAGAATATAGGAGAAAGACATTAGGAGAATAGAGGAAAGAGACAGTAGAATAGAGGAGAGAGAGACTGTAGGAGAATAGAGGAGAGAGACAGTAGAATAGAGGAGAGAGACAGTAGGAGAATAGAGGAGAGAGGGTAGGAGAATAGAGGAGAGAGACAGGAGAATAGAGGAGACAGTAGGAGAATAGAGGAGAGAGACAGTAGGAGAATAGAGGAGAGATACAGTAGGAGAATAGAGGAGAGAGGGTCGGAGAATAGAGGAGAGAGACAGGAGAATAGAGGAGACAGTAGGAGAATAGAGGAGAGAGACAGTAGGAGAATAGAGGAGAGAGACAGTAGGAGAATAGAGGAGAGAGACAGTAGAAGAATAGAGGAGAGAGACAGTAGGAGAATAGAGGAGACAGTAGGAGAATTGAGGAGAGAGACAGTAGAATAGAGGAGAGAGAGACAGTAGGAGAATAGAGGAGAGAGACAATAGGAGAATAGAGGAGACAGAGACAGTAGGAGAATAGAGGAGAGAGACAGTAGAGGAATAGAGGAGAGAGACAGTAGGAGAATAGAGGAAAGAGAACGTAGGAGAATAGAGGAGAGAGACAGTAGATTAGAGGAGAGAGAGACAGTAGGAGAATAGAGGAGAGAGACAGTAGGAGAAGAGAGGAGAGAGACAGTAGGAGAATATAGGAGAAAGACATTAGGAGAATAGAGGAAAGAGACAGTAGAATAGAGGAGAGAGAGACTGTAGGAGAATAGGAGGAGAGAGACAGTAGAATAGAGGAGAGAGACAGTAGAATAGAGGAGAGAGACAGTAGGAGAATAGAGGAGAGAGGGTAGGAGAATAGAGAGAGAGAGACAGGAGAATAGAGGAGACAGTAGGAGAATAGAGGAGAGAGACAGTAGGAGAATAGAGGAGAGATACAGTAGGAGAATAGAGGAGAGAGACAGTAGGAGAATAGAGGAGAGAGACAGGAGAATAGATGAGAGAAACAGTAGGAGAATAGAGGAGAGAGACAGTAGAATAGAGGAGTGAGACATTAGGAGAATAGAGGAGAGAGACAGTAGTAGAATAGAGGAGAGAGACAGTAGGAGAATAGAGGAGACAGTAGGAGAATTGAGGAGAGAGACAGTAGAATAGAGGAGAGAGAGACAGTAGGAGAATAGAGGAGAGAGACAATAGGAGAATAGAGGAGAGAGACATTAGATTAGAGGAGACAGAGACAGTAGGAGAATAGAGGAGAGAGACAGTAGAGGAATAGAGGAGAGAGACAGTAGGAGAATAGAGGAGAGAGAACGTAGGAGAATAGAGGAGAGAGACAGTAGATTAGAGGAGAGAGAGACAGTAGGAGAATAGAGGAGAGAGACAGTAGGAGAAGAGAGGAGAGAGACAGTAGGAGAATATAGGAGAAAGACATTAGGAGAATAGAGGAAAGAGACAGTAGAATAGAGGAGAGAGAGACTGTAGGAGAATAGAGGAGAGAGACAGTAGAATAGAGGAGAGAGACAGTAGAATAGAGGAGAGAGACAGTAGGAGAATAGAGGATAGAGGGTAGGAGAATAGAGGAGAGAGACAGGAGAATAGAGGAGACAGTAGGAGAATAGAGGAGAGAGACAGTAGGAGAATAGAGGAGAGAGACAGTAGAATAGAGGAGAGAGACAGTAGAATAGAGGAGAGAGACAGTAGGAGAATAGAGGAGAGAGGGTCGGAGAATAGAGGAGAGAGACAGGAGAATAGAGGACACAGTAGGAGAATAGAGGAGAGAGACAGTAGGAGAATAGAGGAGAGAGACAGTAGGAGAATAGAGGAGAGAGACAGTAGAAGAATAGAGGAGAGAGACAGGAGAATAGAGGAGACAGTAGGAGAATAGAGGAGAGAGGGTAGGAGAATAGAGGAGAGAGACAGGAAAATAGAGGAGAGAGACAGTAGGAGAATAGAGGAGAAAGGGTAGGAGAATAGAGGAGAGAGACAGGAGAATAGAGGAGAGAGGGTAGGAGAATAGAGGAGAGAGACAGGAGAATAGAGGAGACAGTAGGAGAATAGAGGAGAGAGACAGTAGTAGTATAGAGGAGAGAGACAGTAGGAGAATAGAGGAGACAGTAGGAGAATTGAGGAGAGAGACAGTAGGAGAATAGAGGAGAGAGACAGTAGGAGAATAGAGGAGAGAGACAGTAGGAGAATAGAGGAGAGAGACAGTAGGAGAATAGAGGAGAGAGACAGTAGTAGAATAGAGGAGAGAGACAGTAGGAGAATAGAGGAGGCAGTAGGAGAGTAGAGGAGAGAGACAGTAGGAGAATAGAGGAGAGAGACAGTAGGAGAATAGAGGAGAGAGACAGTAGGAGAATAGAGGAGAGAGACAGTAGTAGAATAGAGGAGACAGTAGGAGAATAGAGGAGAGAGACAGTAGAATAGAGGAGAGAGACAGTAGGAGAATAGAGGAGAGAGACAGTAGTAGAATAGAGGAGATAGCCAGTAGGAGAATAGAGGAGAGAGACAGTAGAATAGAGGAGAGAGACAGTAGAATAGAGCAGAGAGAGACAGTAGGAGAATAGAGGAGAGAGACAGTAGGAGAATATAGGAGAGAGAAATTGGAGAATAGAGGAGAGAGACAGTAGGAGAATAGAGGAGAGAGACAGTAGGAGAATAGAGGAGAGAGACAGTAGGAGAATAGAGGAGAGAGACAGTAGGAGAATAGAGGAGAGAGACAGTAGGAGAATAGAGGAGAGAGACAGTAGAATAGAGGAGAGAGACAGTAGAATAGAGGAGAGAGACAGTAGAATAGAGCAGAGAGAGACAGTAGGAGAATAGAGGAGAGAGACAGTAGGTAGAATATAGGAGAGAGAAATTGGAGAATAGAGGAGAGAGACAGTAGGAGAATAGAGGAGAGAGACAGTAGGAGAATAGAGGAGAGAGACATTAGGAGAATAGAGGAGAGAGTCAGTAGGAGAATAGAGGAGAGAGACAGTAGAATAGAGGAGAGAGACAGTAGGAGAATAGAGGAGAGAGACAGTAGGAGAATAGAGGAGAGAGACAGTAGAATAGAGGAGAGAGACAGTAGGAGAATAGAGGAGAGAGACAGTAGGAGAATAGAGGAGAGAGACAGTAGTAGAATAGAGGAGACAGTAGGAGAGTAGAGGAGAGAGACAGTAGAATAGATGAGAGAGACAGTAGGAGAATAGAGGCGAGAGACAGTAGGAGAATAGAGGAGAGAGACAGTAGGAGAATAGAGGAGAGAGACAGTAGGAGAATAGAGGAGAGAGACAGTAGAATAGAGGAGAGAGACAGTAGAATAGAGGAGAGAGACAGTAGGAGAATAGAGGAGAGAGACAGTAGGAGAGTAGAGGAGATAGACAGTAGGAGAATAGAGGAGAGAGACAGTAGGAGAATAGAGGAGACAGTAGGAGAGTAGAGGAGAGAGAAAAGAAGGGTTGAAGAGGTAAAGGTTAGAAAGTATGATCAAGACAAAGAGACACAGAAGAGAATGAGAAAGGGCGTTTAGATGTTCTCATCAGACACAAACTCACAGTTCTTACATGATCAGTGGATCGGAGGATTGACCCTTTGAAGCTTCCGTACAGTTGGAAATTCACTCTAAGGTGTGGTGAAGTTTTCTTATTAGCTGAAGTAGTTGTAGTTGTAACAATATTACTTAACAGTCGCGTTATTATCTCTTTGCTGCTTTTTATTGGTTTCTTTTTTTAACATCATTTGATGAAAGCGTGTGATCATTAATTTATCACGGATATGCCGTCTGTGTTTGTAATTATTTACGCCTCTTTTCAGTCGCCGGGCTCAGAGAGTGTGTGTGTTTGCTCGTATGTTCCACCGCCAGGCTCGTAGAGGCCATGCAGCCATTTTACTAAAATTCATTTCCACAGTAATTTGTGTTTCTCTGGTAATTACGAGAGAGAGAGATACATGTTTTTATTTCATTAAACCAAAAGGGGAAAATGGTGTACGCCTAGTAATTTTCTGTTTCGGTTAATATACAGTGCATTCGGAAAGTGGAGTGGGCTGCTGACTCATAGAGTGATGTGCTTAGGGAGGACCATTTGTTGTCAATTGGACCTTCCGCATTCAGGAGAGTCTCAATGTTCTCTTGTTTTTCTGCTAGAGAGCGACATAAGTTGTTATGTGCCTCTGTTTCCTGAAGTTGAGCACAGTGCAGGCTTTTTTTGGTGGACTTCCTGAGGTGGATGGCTGGGCGAACCTTTATTCTGAGCTTGGTTAAGGATGGCTGGGTGAACCTTAGTTCTGAGCTTGGTTAAGGATGGCTGGGCGAACCTCCATTCTGAGCTTGGTTAAGGATGGCTGGGAGAACCTTCATTCTCAGCTTGGTTAAGGATGGCTGGGCAAACCTGAAGTCTATGAGTCTATGAGGTGCCAGTGCTTTGATTGTGGGTTTTCATTTGGAACATGGTGTTAGGGATGGTGAGTTCATGTTCAGCACAAAGGCGTTGCAATCTCAAATCATTTGCATTGGCATGACCAACGCAGTGCTGTCCTAACACTCCACTCCATATCTCACAGTATCTCCCCACTCTTGCGTTGAAGTCACTCAATAACAAGATTTTGTCCTTTTTGGGTACTCTGTGGAGGGCCTCATCCAGCATCTCGTAAAAACGGTATTTTGCATCATCTTCTGGTGGTAGAGTTGGTGCATAAGCACTGAAGAGTGGCATGCTGCTTTTCAACGAGGGGAATGCGGAGTGACATTAGCTTTTCGCTTATGCCAGTTGGTGTTTCAATGACATATGGCAGGAGGCAGTTCTTCACTGCGATGCACACACCATGCAGATGTTGCCCTTCTGGGGTGGTATCCCTTTCAGAAGAAGGTGTAGCCCCCTCTTTCTTCCCAGAGTGAGCCTTCACCCAGGAGTCTGGTCTCACTGAGAACAGCGATGTCGAAGTTATAGCGCTTCAGCTCTGCTGCGATGAGTGGAGTCCTTCGTTTCGGGTCGGTCGGCGCCATGGCTCGAGTCCAAGAGAGTCCTTATGTTCCACGTTGATAGTCATAAGGGGACATATTTCTTCTTATTTAGTTTTCAGCTGCTGAAACGGAATGTCCTGATAGGTGCGATAGCCTATCTAGGAGATTTAGAGTGAGCATCTGGGTCGAGCAGTGTGGTTCCTAAAATGGGCTCCTCAGACGTACAGGGGTCTGCCGGGAGCAGCTGCCACTCAAACCCCAGCTGCTGATGACCAATAGCCATGTGCCGCTACTATGCAGGGTCACTTCCTGATCATTCAGTCCTGCCCCCATTACCAAGCACCCTGTCGCCAGTAGACTTTAATAGTGCAGGAAATCTAGGTGGAACTCGCTGAAGAGCAGTAGTGGATACCTGCATGCTGAAATTATTTATAGTGACGTGGGGGATGTGCTTGTCCCAACATCACTTCTTTGCTGTTGGAAAATGGGCTCCGGTGGCAAGAAAAAAATCCAAGACGACCAGCACCTTCCAACAGCTGCAGGAGGCTGTCAGAGGACCACCTGTCACACGTCGCCAGCACGTTGCTTATCTCTCAGGGTGAGCTCCCCTAGCCTTTGTCTTCCCAGACTTACCCACAAAGCAGTGGGACAGTGGTTGGCTGATGCCAGGGCGTCCACATAACGTGGGCCTGCGCACCGCACCTTTGGGGACCACTGCAGCTCTAAGATCCCCTGCCGAGTTAGCCTGGGGCCGCGTGGACGCCCAGTTAACGTGTGTTGCCACGAGGAGGCCTGGCAGGAGGCTTGGCGAAGAAGAGGCTGTGTACTGGTAAGGGAGCTGCTTCCTGGTTTACCACAAGGGCTAGCGAGCGGCAACAAGCTGTAAGCGAGAGGTTTGCAAGCAGGCATCACAACACCCTGTGTGGAACATTTACATTTTTGTCATTTAGCAGACGCTCTTATCCAGAGCGACTTACATGAGCAATTAGGGTTAAGTGCCTTGCTCAAGGGCACATCAACCGATTTTTTCACCTAATCAGCTCAGGGATTTGAACCAGCAACCTTTCAGTTACTGGCCCAATGCTCTTAACCTCTAGGCTACCACATGCGCGCAGGCAGGTATGCGCAGGCAAGCGGGCAAGCGGGCAGGCGGGCAGGCAGGCAGGCAGGCAGGCAGGCATGCTGCTGCTGCTCTCATTGCTATCTGATTAAATGCAGCTCTATTCAGTCAGGAGCCAAAAGCACTGATGCATGAGTCTTAGACTGTTTTCTTGTCTCCTCTCACTCCAGGTTCTTCCTCAAGTTCTTCCTGAAGTGCAACCAGAACTGTCTGAAGAACGCAGGGAACCCACGAGACATGAGACGCTTTCAGGTGGGAGAGAGAGAACCGTAAAAACCTAATTTTACATAATTTCTTTAGACACAACAGTAATGCTGACAGTAATGCTGTTGGATGGAAGCTTTCAGGTCCTTTCTCACGTGTCCTTGTCTGTCCCCGTGTCCCCTTTTCCTCTATGTCTCCTGTGTCTCCTGTCCCTGTCTGTCCCAGGTGGTGGTGTCTACTACGGTGAGTGTGGAAGGTCATGTCCTCTCTGTCTCTGACAACATGTTTGTCCACAACAACTCTAAACACGGTCGCCGGGCCAGGAGACTAGACTCCTCAGAAGGAACACCCTCGTACCTGGAGCATGGTAAACACTCATGTCTCTCTCTCTCTCCCCCTCTTTTCTATATGTCTCTCTCTCTCTCCCCCTCTCTCCCTCTTTCATATGTCTCTCCCTCCCCCTCTCTCCCTCTTTTCTATATGTCTCTCTCTCTCTCTCTCTTTTCTCTCTCCTCAATCTATCACTACCTCCTCTCCCCTTTCCTCACTTTATTTCTCGCTCTTCTCATCCCCACTTCTCTCTCTCCCTTTTCTCTTACTCCCGCTCGCTTCCTCTGTCTTCTCACCTCCTCTCCTCTCCTCCTTTTTCCCTCTGAGATTCTTAACTCTCAGTGAGTGAACAGAGAGAGAAGGAGAGGACGAGAGCAGCAGTGAATCCTGTATTCCCCCAGTGGCCGGCTCTTGTTAGAACTGCCATAGTGTCTTATGAGGACCATGTGTCGTAGCAGGACTATGGTGCTTATGAGGCCCCAGGAAGCTTAAAGACAACACTGAGCTTATTTCCTATGAGACCTGGCTGGGTTTATCCAGCCTCTATCTCTCTCTCTCTCTCTCTCTCCCCCCAAATATTTTTCCAGGTTAACACACACATATATAAGCACACTCTCTCACACACACACACACACACACACACACACACACACACACACACACACACACACACACACACACACACACACACACACACACACACACACACACACACACACACACACACACACAGACCCAAACCCCTAATACTTTGTAATGATTTCGAGCCTGCTCAGATTCCTCCAACTCAAAGTAATCCAGTTAGATTCTCATACTCTTTTCCCTGACGGTAAATAACAGGAACATATTTTCCCTGTGTGGAACTACCTCAACCCCAGGGACCATCATGATAAGGAAGAGAACCTTTGTGTTTTGGGAAGTATCAGGACCTGTTTGAGGCAGTACTAGGCAATCAGCACACAATGATATGTATTGAGGTATCAGGGCTTGTGACAGGCAGTACTAGACGAGCAATGAGCAACGAACACAACAGATGGCAGAGAGGAAGACCCCAAATATGAATCATGGATTCATGCTTCACCATCTGGTTGACACATACACCATCAGTGTCTATGAAAAGACTTGCAGGATAGTTAGAGGAGGGAGGGGAGAGAGAGGAGGGAGGGGAGAGAGAGGAGGGAGGGGAGAGAGAGGAGGGAGGGGAGAGAGAGGAGGGAGGGGAGAGAGAGGAGAGGGAAGGATAAGGGAGAGAGAGGAGGGTGACGAAAGAGAGGAGAGAGAGGCAGGAGAGAGACGGGGAAAGAGCAGAAGTCATTCTGTAATAAAGTGGATTACCCTGCTTTGGAGAATTACATCATGTCTGACAAGCTGAGGATCTGTAAAGTAGAGGAGATTAAGCCTTTATTTATTATGTATTTGTAATTCCACTGCTGTTATTTTCTCCAATCTCATCCAGTAATCTAAAGCCTGTAATCATAAGGTCCAGGGGCCAGTATTACGCCTCACAGCAGGCCTAGTTATGAATTGGAGAATTTAGTTTTTCAATCAGAATGGAGAAACTGTACTGTACCTTGTATTCCTGATTCTGAGTTAAAGCTACATTTCTGTTCTCTCTCCCACCTCCCCTACACCCTCCCTCCCTCCTCCACCCTCTCCCCCCACTCCTCCCTCCCTCCTCCCTCCACCATCTCCCCCTCCCTCCCTCCCTCCCTGCCTCCCTCACTCCACCCTCTCCTCCCCTCCCTCCCTCCCTCTCCCCCCTCTCCCCCCCTCCACCCTCTCCCCTCCCTCCCTCCCTCCCTCCCCCTTCCCCCTCCACCCTCTCCCCCCACTCCCTCCCTCCCTCCCTCCCCCTCCCTCCCCCATCCCTCTCCCTCCTCAGCCACTCCCTGTATCAAGGCGATCAGCCCCAGTGAGGGCTGGACTACAGGCGGGGCCACAGTCATTATCATAGGAGAAAACTTCTTTGATGGACTCCAGGTCATATTTGGTACCATGCTGGTCTGGAGCGAGGTCAGTAGCGTGTGCGTGTGTGTGTGTGTGTGTGTGTGTGTGTGTGTGTGTGTGTGTGTGTGTGTGTGTGTGTGTGTGTGTGTGTGTGTGTGTGTGTGTGTGTGTGTGTGCGACAGAGAATCAAACAAAATACAGTGAGTCCATGGCTCAACACTGCCTTAGCCCTCTGAGCTAAAGCCAAGGCAATCTGGATGTTTTTTGTGCATTTATAAACCACATGCTGCCTTACATGTCAACTGAACATTTTCTATGGCTCTTGTAAGTCTTTATAAGTCTATGTCTTTCACTTTGATATAGAACACGTTATGGGGTCTGTAATAACAAGTGAAGTACATATGTAATAATAAAACCTTTTATGTCCCCTGTCCCCCTCCGTAGCTGATCACAGCCAACGCCATCCGGGTGCAGACTCCCCCCAGACACATCCCCGGGGTCGTAGAGGTCACGCTGTCATACAAGTCTAAACAGTTCTGCAAGGGCACGCCTGGACGCTTCATATACACAGGTAAATACACCTTAATTTAAAACACGTGGATGGTACATATACACAGGTAAATACAGAGAGAGAGGGGAGTGAGAGGAGAGGAGAGGAGAGGAGAGGAGAGGAGAGGAGAGGAGAGGAGAGGAGAGGAGAGGAGAGGAGAGGAGAGGAGAGGAGAGGAGAGGAGGGGAGAGGAGAGGAGAGGAGAGGAGAGGAGAGGAGAGGAGAGGAGGGGAGAGGATGGGAGGGGAGAGGAGAGGAGAGGAGAGGAGGAGAGAGGAGAGGGGTAGAAAAGACTAGGGGATTACCATGGTCGGCCATCTTGGTCTCCTGGGTGGTAGTTGGCACCAGTCTGGATCCAGTTGCCAGTGGTAATCGTAGAGGACTGGCATGGTGTGGTCTGGCAGCTGGCAAGGGAATGGCAGATAGACATACACACACTCACACACATTTACACATATGCAGAAATCACACACACACATTCACACACACACACCGGGGACAGCTGGTATCACTAATCAACTTGTGTTGGGGAGAGGAAATGAGCAGCTCACAGATCTAATTAAGTCAACACACCCCCAACACTGCTGCTACTACTGGAATATATACACAATACTGCTGCTACTGCTGGAATATAACACAATGCTGCTGCTACTACTGGCATATATATACAATACTGCTGCTACTACTGGAATATATACACAATACTGCTGCTACTACTGGAATATATACACAATACTGCTTCTACTACTGGAATATAACACACTACTGCTGCTACTATTGGAATATATACACAATACTGCTGCTACTACTGGAATATAACACAATACTGCTGCTACTACTGGAATATATATACAATACTGCTGCTACTACTGGAATATATACACAATACTGCTGCTACTATTGGAATATATACACAATACTGCTGCTACTACTGGAATATATATACAATACTGCTGCTACTACTGGAATATATACACAATACTGCTGCTACTATTGGAATATATACACAATACTGCTGCTACTACTGGAATATAACACAATACTGCTGCTACTACTGGAATATAAATACAATACTGCTGCTACTACTGGAATATATATACAATACTGCTGCTACTACTGGAATATATACACAATACTGCTGCTACTACTGGAATATATACACAATACTGCTGCTACTACTGGAATATATACACAATACTGCTGCTACTACTGGAATATATACACAATACTGCTGCTACTACTGGAATATACACTCACACACACACAAACACACACACACACACACACACACACACACACACACACAAACACACACACACACACACACACACACACACACACACACACACACACACACACACACACACAGGGCAGGGTGTTTAGAGAAAGGGAAACTGTGTTTACACATCCCTATTCATGTGTAAAGCTGTTGTTATGGCATATTCTAGACAGCCTGCTTTTTTCTCCTTCTCTCTCTCTCTCTCTCTTTTCTACAAGTCCATTTCCATGTATCACCATTAATCAAAAAGGCTACAAGCCCTTCCTCCAGGCACAGTTGTAATGCCGTACTCCTGTCTGTTAGGTGCTGTAAAGAGCTGTGAGGTGCTAGCAGACTTCTGGCTGTAGATTGGGTTTGTGTCCCAAATGGCACCCTATTCCCTATATAGTGCACTACTTTTGACCAGAGCCCTATGGGTCCTGATTAAAAGTAGTCCTCTATATAGGGAACAGGATGCCATTTGGGACACATATTGGAGGTGCATGATGACGAACATCTCCTCTCGTTCAGAAGTTAATCCTGTCCTCTTCAGAATGCAGCCCCCACCGCATAGCAACCTCTTAGCAACCGCTTATCACTACTGATATTAAAACACCCCTGCTGCTGGAGCATATACAAAATTGAATAAAATGTTATTGGTCGCGTGCACATATTTTGCAGATATTATCGCAGGTGCAGTGAAATGCTTATTTTTCTAGGTCCAACAGTGCCGTTATACCTAACAATACAAAACAGTAAACACAAATCCCCCAAAATTAAAATAAAGAAATTACAAAATATCAGAACAAGCAATGTCAGAGTCCAGAATATAAATATATACACACTGTGATGTCACGAGAGGCTGTGTCCTGGAGGGACGTTACATCCCCCTGAGGTGGCTGCAAACCCAGACAGCTATGGCTCCATCTGCTGGTATGGTCGGGAACTCCACCCCTCTATGGCCAATCTTCCCACGCAGCTGAAACAAATGAGGAGCTGATGAGCTGAAGGTTTGGGAAGGGAAGAGACACAGTCTCCAACCTGGGCTCTCTGGAGGACAAGAGTGCTGCACGTCCACTTCCATGAGGAATACAAGGATTTGGAGATACTTACCTTTGGGAAATACTCACCTTTGGATATATGCACCTGTGGAAATACGTGAGAGACATTTGGAAGGACTTTTGGCTGGGTTGGCCACTAGCTGCAACGTGGACTACAGTAAGGCTGGGGAAAAGTTATCTGAGCGAGTGAGAATTATGATTTTGGATGTGGAAGAGACATCCCTGAACTGTTAACCCTTAAAGAGCCACAAGAGAACAGAATTGTGTTATATTTTCGTTAATTTCCCAAGACCTATAATAAAATCCTTGTTTTGTTTGAACCTTGTCTCCTTGCACTACTTGAGCAATCCCGCTGAAAGCTGTGTAGCCTCTCGTGACGTCACAGATGGTGGAGAATACGGGCACGCTCAGCGTTAATAGTGCATGTCAGAGGAGGATACCGAAGGTTTGATCACCCAGTTTTCCAAGTTGGCCGTAGGCTCCCCGCCGACTGAAATGGAGGACATATTGAAAGCCCTTGTTGCTGGCCAGCAAGCCCAGATGCAAGCAAACGTGGCTCTCTTGGAGGAGCAAAAGAAAGCCAACCTTCTGAAGGCAGAGGAATTGCAGTTGCAGAGACAGAGGGTGGTCCAAAATACCCGCCCAATAAAGGCAAGTGACTTTATATCTAAGATGGGAGCTACCGATGACATTGAGGCATACCTGCATGCATTTGAGGCCACGGCCACTAGGGAAGCTCTGGCCCAAGCAACAGTGGGTTGGTCTGTTAGCCCCCTTTCTAACCGGGGAATCGCTGAATGCTGTCCGGGACCTGGGCCCTGACCAGGTTACTGACTATGATGCCCTGAAGTCTGAGATCCTCAGCAGATATGGACTCACAAAGTTTGGTATGGCCCAGCGCTTTCACAGTTGGACCTTCCAACCAGACCAACCTCCTCGGGCACAGATGCATGAACTTGTCCGAATCGCAAGGAAATGGCTGGATCCGCAGAGGAATACAGCAGCGGCGGTGGTGGAGGCCGTTGTGGTGGATCGTTACCTACGCGCCCCTGCCTTATGAGGCAAAACGGTTCATCAGTCAACAGGCCTTGACCACGGCTGATCTGACCGTGGAAGCTGTGGAAAAGTACCAGGCCACAGCGGAGATGCTGAATGCTTCCCGAAAAGACCCCAGGAGTGCGGCCCCACCACAAATGGGAAGAACCCGTCCAAAGGGACCCCAAGGTCTCGAACCCAGCCACGTCAGGACTTATCCGGCTCCAGGGGGAGCCAGAAACCAGGCGGGTCCAAGAAGAGTACACCAGGAGGGGGAAACTCGACAGTGTTACCGGTGTGGGGAGATGGGACATATCTCCTGGCAGGGTGGGAAACCAGCCGATGAACCTATGCCCACTGCGGAGTCCTCCAGCTCAGCACCCACACACCGTTTTGCCTCGCTCTTGGGAGTCGTGAGATGGCGGCCCAGATCGACCCCCACCTGCCCGGTAACTGTGAATCACCATGATGTGGAGGCCTTACTGGATTCTGGTAGCCGGGCCACCCTGGTGCGTAAGGATTTGTGGGCCCAACGTGTCTGACCCCCGGGAAAGTCCTCCCAGTTTCCTGTGTCCATGGGGACACCAGAGAATACCCCATTACTGAACTTACAATGACCAGCACACGGGGAACCATACACACGACGGCGGGGTGGTTGATTCCCTCCCGTCCCTGTCCTAATTGGACGAGACTGCCCAGCCTTTTACCCACTCTGGAGAGAGTCTCAGGAGAGGATAACCGAGTACCTCGGAAACGGAGAGGCAAGACTCATCCTGGGAAGGCTCCGGTGCAATCCTCCGAGTTACTCACTCCCGCCCGGGCTCTGATAGGGATGGCAGGTGCCCAGACCGACACAGAGACGGAGCTACAGAATCTGGACAAAGAACTGTCTGGTCTGAAGGGGACCGCTGAGAGGTATCGTTTGTTAAAGCAACAGTTAGACATGAAGACAGAAGAGTTAGATATCCTCCAGGCTAAACTCCAACAGAGCTCCTTCCCTAAGCAACAGGAGGAGCTGAGAGAGGCTGCGCAGGACCATCGAGGAGTGTGAGGAGACCCTGCGCAGTAGTAAGGAGGTCCAGAAGAAGGCAGAGGAGAAGTACAAGGTGTTGGAGAACAAGATGAAGAATGCGGAGGCAGAGAGAGAGAGGGAACTGAAAGCTGCTCAACAGAAGCTAAACTCTGCTAAAACCAAGGCTGATGCGTTCAGTAAGAAACTCAAGGAGAGACAACAGGAGGCTGAGTCCCTGGTCCTAGAGTTGGAGGAGTTGAAGAGAGAGCAGTCTGGCAAGCACCACGGCAATGCGGACGCCCTCTCCCGGCGTGATGCCTTCTTCGCTGCCTTTACCCGACGAGGACGTCGGTCCCGAGGAGGGGGGATGTGTGATGTCACGAGAGGCTGTGTCCTGGAGGGACGTTACATCCCCCTGAGGTGGCTGCAAACCCAGACAGCTATGGCTCCATCTGCTGGTATGGTCGGGAACTCCACCCCTCTATGGCCAATCTTCCCACGTGCTGAAACAAATGAGGAGCTGATGAGCTGAAGGTTTGGGAAGGGAAGAGACACAGTCTCCAACCTGGGCTCTCTGGAGGACAAGAGTGCTGCACGTCCACTTCCATGAGGAATACAAGGATTTGGAGATACTTACCTTTGGGAAATACTCACCTTTGGATATATGCACCTGTGGAAATACGTGAGAGACATTTGGAAGGACTTTTGGCTGGGTTGGCCACTAGCTGCAACGTGGACTACAGTAAGGCTGGGGAAAAGTTATCTGAGCGAGTGAGAATTATGATTTTGGATGTGGAAGAGACATCCCTGAACTGTTAACCCTTAAAGAGCCACAAGAGAACAGAATTGTGTTATATTTTCGTTAATTTCCCAAGACCTATAATAAAATCCTTGTTTTGTTTGAACCTTGTCTCCTTGCACTACTTGAGCAATCCCGCTGAAAGCTGTGTAGCCTCTCGTGACGTCACAACACTGAGTGTACAAAACATTAGCAACACCTGCTCTTTCCATGACTGACCAGGTGAATCTAGGTGAAAGCTATGATCCCTTATTGATGTCACTTGTTAAATCCACTTCAATCAGTGTAGATGAAGGGGAGTAGACAGGTTAAAGAAGGATTTTTGAGCCTTGAGACAATTGAGACATGGATTGTGTATGTGTGCTATTCAGATGGTGAATGGGCAAGACAAAATATTTAAGTGCCTTTGAATGGGGGTATGGTAGTAGGTGCCAGGCGCACTGGTTTGAGTGTGTCAAGAACTGCAACGCTGCCGGGTTTTTCACGATCAACAGTTTCCCGTGTGTCAAGAATGGTCCACCACCCAAAGGACATCCAGCCAACTTGACACAACTGTGGGAAGCACTTGGAGTCAACATGGGCCAGTATCCCTGTGGCAACGCTTTTGAAACCTTTGTAGAGTCCATGCCCCAACGAATTGAGGCTGTTCTGAGGGCAAAAGCATATGGGGTGCAACTCAATATTAAGAAGGTGTTCCTACTGTTTGTACACTCAGTGAATATATATATATATATATATATATATATATATATATGTATATGTATATACATATGTATATGTATACAGTATATATATATATATATATATATATATATATATATATATATATATATATATATATATATATGTATATAATGGTGTGTATAGACAGTATGGACAGTATGTGAATAGAAAAGGTATGTAAAGTAGTTATATAGGATGAGTCTTGACTAGAATACGGTATATTCATATGAAGTGGGTAAAACAGTATGTAAA
>NC_059194.1:4813015-4925515 GCF_020615455.1 Coregonus clupeaformis
CCTAGTTAAAAACAAGTTATCATCCAATTGGCTTTGATAAAATTTCCAATATCCTCGCCACGTAGAAATTCAGTAAGAGTAATATATATGCCAATTATATGATGGTCCGACCGCATTCTGTCCCCTATCAACACTTTTTAAACTTTTGGTGACAACAAGAATGACATAAGAAAGAAGTCAAGACGACTAGCTTGATTGAGTCTCCGCCATGTATATCTCACTAGATCAGGATATTTAAGCCTTCCTATATCTATGTCTCGTCGTCGTTGGTAATCAGGCCTACCACTCTTGTGTCGTCAGCAAACTTGATGATTGAGTTGGAGACGTGCATGGCCCCGCAGTCATGGGTGAACAGGGAGCACAGGAGGGAGCTGAGCACGCACCCTTTTGGGGCCCCTGTGTTGAGGATCAGTGTGGCAGAGGTGTTGTTGCCTACCTTCACTAACCTGGGGTCAGCCCGTCAGGAAGTACAGGACCCAGTTGCACAAGGAAGGTTCAGACCCAGGGCCCCGAGCTTAGTGATGAGCTTGGAGGGCACTATGGTGTTGAAGGCTGAGCTGTAGTCGATAAACAGTATTCTTACATAGGTATTCCTTTTGTCCAGATGGGATAGGGCAGTGTGCAGTGCAATGGCGATAGCGTCATCCGTGGATCTGTTGGGCTGGTATGCAAATTGTAGTGGGTCTAGGGTGTCGGGTAAGGTGGAGATGATATGATCCTTAACTAGCCTCTCAAAGCACTTCATGATGACAGAAGTGAGTGCTATGGGGCGATAGTCATTTTTTTGTGTCATCAATCAGAGATTGAATATGTCCGTGAACACTCCAGTCAGCTGGTCTGCACATGCTCTGAGGACACTGCTTGGGATGCTGTCTGAGCCGGTAGCCTTGCGAGGGTTAACACGCTTAAATGTCTTACTCACATTGGCCATGGAGAAGAAGATCTCGCAGTTCTTGTGAGTGGCGGTGGCCCGCGTCTGCGGCTCTGTGTTTTCCTCGAAGCAGGGACATGCACATACACACACACAAAAACAAATTCTCTCTCTCTCTCTCTCTCTCTCTCTCTCTCTCTCTCTCTCTCTCTCTCTCTCTCTCTCTCTCTCTCTCTCTCTCTCTCTCTCTCTCTCTCTCTCTCTCTCTCTCTCTCTCTCTCTCTCTCTCTCTCTCTCTCTCGCTCTCTCTCTCTCTCTCTCGCGCTCTCTCTCTCTGATTAGGTATGTGTGAAGCATCAGTCAGCAGGACTGGGGATGCTGTTAGAACAGGAGAAGACTTAAGTACAGCAACAGAATATTAACAAGCTGAAAGACTAACTGTGTCCCAAATGGCTCCCTATTCCGTATATAAAGCCCATAGGGCCCTGGTCAAAAGTAGTGCACTACATTTAACTCCCATTCTCTCAAAGTTCTATCTGACAACTATTCCACAGGAGGGGGGAGAGAGCAAGAAGTTGTTTGTCATTTTTATATCGGATGGAACTGTGAAATGAAAGGACTTCAATCTGTACCTGTATTACTGGCATTAGCATCAATGTGGAGCACACAGTAGATGGACCTTAGAAGCACACACACACAATCTCTCTCTCTCTCTCTCTCTCTCTCTCTCTCTCTCTCTCTCTCTCTCCCTCTCTCCTCTCTCTCTCTCTCCTTCTCTCTCTCTCTCTCTCTTCTCTTCTCTCTCTCTCTCTCTCTCTCTCTCTCTCTCTCTCTCTCACTCTCTCACTCACTCACTCCTCACTCACTCACTCACCACTCACCACCACCACCCCACCTCACTCACTCACCACCACTCACTCACCACCACCACCACTCACTCACTCACTCACCACTCTCACACACACACACACACACACACACCAATACTATAAAAGTAGAGTGCAGTACCGAGGTGGTCTATTACTCTCTCTACTTCCCATTTGTGAATTCAGTCCTTTATTAAGCTGTTGTTGATTAAAACCTCGGTAGAGATGGGGAGCACGCACATGCCTCTTTACACACACACACACACACACACACACACACACACACACACACACACACACACACACACACACACACACACACACACACCTACCTCCACTCAGTTTACTCTCAGATACAGTAGCTAAAGTCAGTCACAGTTCCTTTACAACCTCCATATTAAGGGGATATTCAAATTAGATGTAGGGTTTAAACCAGGGGTCCCCAAACTTTTTCCTGTGAGGGCCACATAACTTTTCCCTTCTCTGATGGGGGGCCGGTGTCAGTTTGTAACAGAAAAAGTGTGACGATCGTAGGGAGCTTAAAACATTTATTGTTTTCCAGAAAGCCACACATAACCAAATAACCCTTTCCAGGTTCTTTACAGAAAAAAAGTCAGGAAACAAATAATAACACTATTAATGAAATAAATAATAACTAAATAACCCTCTCTGAGTTCTTCACAGAAAAAACAGGAAATAAATAACACTATTTATGAAATAAATAATAACTAAATAACTCTCTGGGTTCTTCATAGAAAAAAAGCCATGGAACATTAACTTTCTGTTGTGCCATGCACAATCTTAACAGATAAAAGTTCAGCTCAGTTGTCAGAGCAGAATCTCTCTGACACATATGAGCAGTCTCTTAAAGTTCTTGTGTTCCTTCCTTATAATCCTTTTGTAGGTTCCAGTAGGCTTGTAGACACCGCTGTTTGCAGCTCTCTCTCATCAACTTCCCTGTGAAAACCACAAAGGAAGCAGGTTGAGAAACTGAACTAAGTGATACAGCACCTACACAGCACAATACATTTCACTACCAGTATGGTTGTAAAGATGGATTTTATCCCAGTAGATTTTATTATGATTATATTTGTTTATGCTCAGAATGACTCATTCAAGTCAGAAAAGTGAGCTTACCTATGTATGTTCATCAGTGTGAACTGTGGGCCTGCATCTGGCTGGTGAGAAGTTGAATATCAGGTTCCATTCTAGTTACAGCCAGTCTCAAGCACTGATGCAAATGTTCATCTGTCAATCTTGATCTCATCGGAGTTTTCAGCAGTTTCATGCGAGAAAAGGTTTTCTGCGAGATATACGTGCTGCCAAAAACTGTGGACATTTTCATTGCGTGTTTTATGTTTGGATATGTGTCGTTTGGGGAGGGCGGCATAGAAGTCAATGAGACTGTTGGGCTTGAATGCGTCTTTCAGAACATCACAGTTCTGTAACTCAGCCAACTCAAACTGATATGAAGGCTGGGCTTCATCAATGTCGGCAACAAAGGGGTTCTGAAAAAGACGGATTTCTTTTGCATGAACATGTAGTTCACTGAATCGCACACCCGAACTCCGCCTTCAGCATTTCCAGTGCTTCCACGCACTTTTCAGCTGGGAACGGGACCGCTGGGTTCTCTGTCGACAGGTTTTGGGTAGCAGGAAGATGGACGAAGTTGCGCTTTTTCACTTGTTCCAAAAGCAGCGCTAATTTCACCTCAAATGCTTTTATGTGTGAATACATGTCGCAAATGAGTTTCCCCTCGCCTTGTAGCTGCAAGTTAAGGCTGTTAAGTATTTCTGTCACGTCTGTTAAAAATGCGAGGTGCCATTTCCATTCTGGGTCGATCAGCTCTGGGACCGTTTTGTCTTTTAAATGAAGAAATCGCGTTAATTTGTGCAGCTCGTAAAAACGCCTCAAAACTCTGCCCCGGCTCAGCCATCGGACCTCTGTGTAGTACAGCACATCTCCGTGCGTAGACTCCAGTTCAGACAGGAATTCTTGGAACTGCCTGTGTTTAAGTCCCTTTGCTCTGATGAAGTTTATGCACGACACCACAACCTTCATTACAGAATCCCACGTCAACACTTTGCAGCACAGTGCTTGCTGGTGAATTAGGCAGTGGACTCGTAGCGGGGCGGTGAGACCCCTTTTTTCCAACTCCCGGTTCATGCGTCCTATTAGACCGCGAGTTTCGCCCACCATGCTAGGAGCCCCGTCAGTCGTGATGCTAGCTAGCTTTGACCAGTCCAGGTCCAACTTCTCCATGGTTTGGCACACTTTGTCAAAAATATCCTCTCCCATTGTAGTCCCTTTGAGACTTTGGAGGGCTGCCAGCTCTCGCATATCTCAAAGTTTGCGCTAACTCCCACGAATAAAAATGAGCAGTTGCGCTGTGTCTTGCACGTCCGTGCTCTCATCCAGTGCTAATGGAAAAAAGTCAAATTCTTTCGTCTTCTGCTGCAGCTGGGCATATACATTACTCCCGATTTCTTCAACGCGTCTGGTGATTGTACTCACGACAGACTTACGGCATTAAATGCATCTTTCTTCTCGGGACACACCTCCTCCGCGACAGCATCCATACATTTCTTAACAAACTCTCCGTCAGTGAAAGGCTTACCGCTGCTTGCTATCAGTTTAGCAACCCGAAAGCTGGCCCGAACGGATGCCTGGTTCAGCTGAGCTTGGCGTACAAATGTATTCTGCTGAGATAGTAGTCCACTTTTTTAGCTTTGAGAGTTTGTCTGCTCGTATTTGGCCTTGCAAGCTATCGTACTTGTCTTTGTGACGGGATTCATAGTGTCGGCGAAGATTGTATTCTTTGAATACCGCCACCGTCTCTTGACAGATGAGACAAACAGCCTTTTCTTTGCATTGAACAAAAAAATAATTGTTTGTCCACTGCAGGTTAAATACCCTGCATTCTGAATCAATTTTTCTCTTACCTAACCTTTTCGCCATTATTCCGTTCTCTCTTTGACAGGGCCGGGCCTAGGATTTTTTTTCTGGAGGCCAAATAGGAAAAAAATCCGATAGCGTCTCTGGTATTGTTCAGAGGGCCGGGCCAAATGTGCTGACGGGCCGTATCCGGCCCGCGGGCCGTAGTTTGGTGACCACTGGTTTAAACCATCTCTCCTCTTTCCTGCTAAATGGAATGGTAGGAAGGAATTGGAATGTCCAGATGGTGGAACACCTCATTCTAATCTAGCCTAAGGATAACTATTTGATTTATGTTGATTATAGGATTTTCCATTTTGAGCTTTTATGATGGGGTAGATTATGAAATATTGTTTGCTATAGGTTTACTAATCTTACTGTAATCTTAATTCCTAGATTAGTTGAACTTTTGGTATTATCATAGTGAAATGTCATATTTACGTACATGAGCTCATGTTTCTACAGGCTATGCAACTGCGTGAGAAAACAGAGTGATGCCCTCTATTAAAAAGAGGAGGAGCCCATCAGCTTTCTGTAGGCTAGGCCTACTATATTTATTTCTCAACTTTCCTAATATTAAGCACATTGCTACTCTTTACAACAGGAGTACAGCCTACCTGGCTGGCATAAAAAAATGAACCACGTGAAAAGCGTCCTCCATTTGCTATTTAAGTGCATAGATTACATGTATTTTTTTCCGCTGCCCCTGTTTTGAGACAGATGCATGATAATGGTCCATTCTAAATCAAAACAAATTTTGCACATTTATTATTTATGATTTGTAAAGACAAGATTAAATCAAGAATAGTGTGATGGGTGACAATATTAGCCTATCATTTGTGAATGATATATTATCACTTGTGAATGATTTAAGTTTAAGGCAAACAGCGCATAATTCTTTTTGCTACTTTTTCAAATCATAGTCGCACACCTCATGTAGCCTAGCCCATAGGCCTATATGTTTTGATAAGGTTTGTATCACAACTAAAGTGGCCAAATAACTTCTTAAAATAAAGCACATTAATCCACTTTACAACGGGTGTAGAGCCTAACTGTCACGGTTTCTGCCGAGGCTGCTCCTTCTCCTTGTTCGGGCAGGCTTCGGCGGTCGTCGTCCCCGGAGTACTAGCTGCCACCGTTCGTTGTTTCTGTGTTTGTTTGGTTTGGTCTGTTTTGGTACACCTGTTTCTCATTTTGTCTTGATTATGTGTCCTTTAAGTTCTCGTTGTTTCTGTCTTGTGGTTGTGTGTAGTTGTTCCTTGTCAGCAGGTGTTTCCAGTCAGTTTGTGCTCTATTTCTGATTTAGATAGAGAGTCCGCACTGGTTGTGAGTATTTTGCATTTATTCGCTGAGTGCGTTATTTTTCTCGTGTCTCCGGCTCTGTTTGTAGCCGTTCATTTCTGTGGACTTTACTAAAGTATTTTTGGACTAGCATCTGTGTCCTGCATCTGATTCCTACACCACACCTACGCCCGCTCTGACACTAACTGGCATACATATGCAGCCGTGAGTTTCAAGTTTGGGGAAGATAATTTGCACTATAAAAATGCACCTTTAAAATAAAAGCATTATATGCATAATCGCATTTGGTCACTTTTGAGAACGGTGTTTTCCTGCTAATGGAACATTCGGCTTATAGCCTACTGCCATGTGCGCATTGCTGCGCTTATAATGTGAAGAAATAGCCTAATATTTTATCAATGTTTTAAGGTAAACATCCTCATCTGTTGCATCACACTTATTGCTTAAAACAGTTTTTATGCTAGTGGTTGTATTAATTTGGGATCTATCGCATCCCACAACTGTCCCAGACTATGTTTGGAATATGTATTTATTGCACAGAATCACCTGGTAGGAGCGGCCTGCCAGGTAGGATGCAATCCAAGAGTGTGCATATCCTGAGACGCCCAGCCCTGAAAGTTCTGTATGTGTGAGACCAGTGGACTCAATAGGCTGAGTGAATGAGTAGTAGAATGAGTGGTTGACAAAGTCGTCCACAGAGAGGGAGGAGGGAGGGGGAGGGGAGGGGAGGGGTGGAGGATTAAGGAAGGAGGAGAAGGTGGAAAAGAGTTTCCTAGGGTTAGAGGCTGAAGCTTGAAATGTAGAGTGGTAGAAAGTGGCTTTAGCAGCAAAAACAGAATAATAGATCCTCCGTATTTTTTGTTTTCCTCCATTTTTGCTCAGCTGCCCTTTGCCCTGTTCTGTAAGCTCGCAATGAGTAACTCAACCACGGAGCAGGAGGGGAGGGCCGAGCCGGCCGGGAGGAAAGGGGACAGTGCGAGTCATAGGATGCGGAAAGGGAGGAGAGTAGGGTCGAAGAGGCAGAATCAGGAAACAGGAGGGAGAAGGATTTAGCAGAAGGGAGAGATGATAGGATAGAACAGGAGAGAGTAGTGGAAGAGAGAGAGCGAAGACTGCGACGGCGCATGACCATCTGGGTAGGGGCTGGGTGGGTAGGGTCGGAGTAAAGGGAGACAGAAAAGGAAACAAAGTAGTGATCAGAGACCTGGAGGGGGTGCAGTGAGATTAGTAGGCGAGCAGCCTCTAGTAAAGATGAGGTCAAGCGTATTGCCTGCCTTGTTAGTTGGAGGGGATCGGGAAAGGGTGAGGTCAAACGTGACAAGGAGGGAAAAGAGAGGGTTTGAAATAAATTAATCGAAGGCAGACGTCGGGAAGTTGAAGTTGCCAAGTACGAAGAGTGGTGAGCCATCATCAGGAAATGACCTTATCAAGGTGTCAAGCTCATTGAGGAACTCTCCAAGGGCACCTGGTGGGCGATAGATGACAATAATGTTAAGCTTGAGTGGACAAGTGACAGCATGGAATTCAAATGAGGAGACGGACAGGCGAGAGAGGGAGAAAATAAAAAATCTCCACTTAGGAGAAATGAGTAGACCTGTGCCACCACCGCGACAACCAGATGCTCTCAGGCTATGAGAGAAAACATAGTCAGATGAAGAAAGAGCAGCTTGAGTAGCACTGTTCTCTGGGGTGATCCAGGTCGCCGTCAGGGCCAAAAAGTCAAGGGACTGAAGGGCAGCATAGAATGAGATGAACTCAAATCAAATCAAACTTTATTTGTCACATGCGCCGAATACAACAGGTGTAGACCTTACCGTGAAATGCTTACTTACAAGCCCTTAACTCTTTCTTGAACTGAATTGTTGGTTAAGAAAATATTTACCAAATAAACTAAAGTAAAAAATTATAAAAAGTAACAATAAAATAACAATAACGAGGCTATATACAGGGGGTACCGGTACCAAGTCAATATGCGCGGGTACAGGTTAGTTGAGGTAATTTGTACATGTAGGTAGGGGTAAAGTGACTATACATAGATAATAGACAGCGGGTGGCAGCAGTGTAAAAACAAATGGGTGGGGGGGGGGTCAATGTAAATAGTCCAGGTGGCCATTTGATTAATTGTTCAGCAGTATTATGGCTTGGGGGTAGAAGCTGTTAAGGAGCCTTTTGGTCCTAGACTTGGTGCTCCAGTACCGCTTGCCGTGCGGTAGCAGAGAGAAGAGTCTATGACTTGGGTGACTGGAGTCTTTGACAATTTTTTGGGCTTTCCTCTGACACCGCCTAGTATATAGGTCCTGGATGGCAGGAAGCTTGGCCCCAGTGATGTACTGGGCCGTACGCACTACCCTCTGTAGCGCCTTACTAGGCGGTGATGCAACCGGTCAGGATCCTCTCGATGGTGCAGCTGTATAACTTTTTGAGGATCTGGGGACCCATGCCAAATCTTTTCAGTCTCCTGAGGGGGAAAAGGTGTTGTCGTGCCCTCTTCACGACTGTCTTGGTGTGTTTGGACCATAATAGTTTGTTGATGATGTGGACACCAAGGAACCTGAAACTCTCGACCCGCTCCACTACAGCCCCGTCGATGTTAATGGGGGCCTGTTCGGCCCGCCTTTTCCTGTAGTCCACGATCAGCTCTTTTGTCTTGCTCACATTGAGGGAGAGGTTGTTGTCCTAGCACCACACTGCCAGGTCTCTGACCTCCTCCCTATAGGCTGTCTCATCGTTGTCGGTGATCAGGCCTACCACTCAGTGTTCTTGACCGCAAATCGGCAGTTCCAAACGCTGCCAGAGACCCGGAATTCCACATGGGTTGTGTGCCAGGATACACTAAATTAGAAGGGTTGCAGCCAAGGGGTGGGGAGTGTCTGTAAAGCCTACAGGGAGAGGTGCGAACATGTATAGAAAACACACACATAGTTGACAAAGCTACAAAAGAGCAAAATGAGATCATCTGTAAATAACTAGGTAAGATACTGAAGTGAGAGAGTGGTGTGGAGCCTCCCTCTCTTTCCTTCCTCGAACAACTCTGCAGAACAACTCGGCAGAACCATCTTTGTTTCGGCAACGGTCTTAGTTTTGCGATAAAACTGCCACTGACACGACCGACGCTTACACGGCTGCCGCTGAGAAACCAGGGGAGACTGAAGAACTAACACTAATTGCTAAATGCCTAGCAGAGGTGGAGAGCACACATCCCTGTACTAATTGCTGATTGCCTAGGAGAGGTGAAACCACTCCGCCCCCCAAGACAGCCACTGATTACCAACACAAGTCACAAATTTCCCCGCCCCTAGATCCTGGTTGATGTGTCAACAACTATCTGCAAATTATGAGCAGTCAGTAGTTCACACACCAAGCAGGGGACTGGTAAAACAGGCAGCACATAAAGTAGATGGCCCTAGCTAGCAAAAAGACCACAAAAAGACCACAACAGATAAAGACCAGAAAATGATACTTATCACTCCTGGAGATATCAGGAGTCCTCTAGCTACAGAATGAACATAAGGACAGTTCTGTTCTTCTGAAATAGACTACATGTTTCTTTAAATCTTACATGGATGTCACGATTCAGACAGACGACCAGAGGACCACAATTGCGTCACACCAGAAAGTTTATTAAACTTAAGGGAAAAGGGAAGTAGGGAGTGAATGAAGGCTCCAGGGTAACAGGGATCCCGTCAATGCGCTGGGTCTGTGCCCCCCAGTGGCAGCGATGCGTCCTATGAAGCCGGTGGTGGGTGGTCCAGAAGTCCTGGGGGGGGGGGGACACAGACACAACAGGGCGGAATGAAACCAGGCAGCAGTACAGTTCAAGGGAAATCCAAAATACGTAGTAGCAAGGCAGAAGGCTGGTCAGAGTTACCGGGATTGAAGAGTAGTCAGGAGTCGTAATGGCAGAAGCAGGTCTGGATCTCCTGAGGCAGAAGAGTATCCAAAAAACAGGCAGGTCGGGGTCACAAAACCAGGAGTGAGCCAGAAGCGCGAGCAAACAGGTTCGGGTGTGAGCTTTGCAGACGATCTGACACCGGAGAGCTGAAAGACAGGGCCTTAAATACTGGGAGAGGTAGTGGGTAATGCAGCGCAGCTGGCAGAGTAATTAGAGCAGAGCAGAGCAGGGACAGGTGGAGCTAGTTAGGCTGAGTAAGAGAGAGTGGTGAGCAGAGTGGAAGAAAATTAAGGTGGTAACCCGGTGGAGTGAGAGGCCCATGACAGAACCCCCCCAAGGGACGGCCCCAGAAGTCCCAAGAGCAACACCACGCCGGGCGGAGGAGGCCGGAGGAGGGCTAGAACTCCTCCGAACGGTCGAGTGAACGTCCTCATCCTCGGAGGAAGCCGGAGGGCCGTGGTCGGGAGATGGGACAGGTCCCGAGACAGGATCAGGCACAGGACAGGAAGCCGAGCGGGCCGGACGGTTAGGGACCCCTCTGGGGCGCCTCTACGGATTGCAGGTTGATCAGGATGCCCGTTGGTGAAAGCGGTGATGAGAGTCCTATCCACAATCCGACTAGCTGGCACCCAGGTCCTTTCCTCAGGTCCACAGCCCTCCCAGTCAATGAGGTACTGGAGACCCCTACCCCTCCGTCTGGACCGAAGCAGGCGGCGGACGGTGTAAACCAGACCACCATCGACGAGCCGTGGAGGAGGAGGACCAGGCGCAGCAGGGACCAGCGGACTCTCATGGATGGGCTTAATCTTAGACACATGGAAAGTGGGGTGCACCCTCAGGGAATTAGGCAGTTGGAGCCGGACAGCAGTTGGGCTAATCACTCTTATGATAGGGAATGGGCCAATGAACCGAGGTGCCCAGCTTCTGCGACTCCACCCTGAGTGGCAGGTTCTTCGATGACAACCACACCCTTTGACCAACATGGTAGGTGGGGAGCAGGAATTCTCCGACGGTTGGCCCCGGTAGTGAGCTGGCAACGGACCTGAGGAGTGTGGCTCGGGCTTGTGACCAGGTGCGGCGACATCGACGGGCAAAAGCAAGTGCAGATGGGCAAGTAACCTCCTCCTCCTGGCTGGCAAATAGAGGAGGCTGGTATCCATAAACACATTGGAAAGGGGACATACCGATGGCAGAGCAGGTCAGAGAATTGTGTGCGTACTCCACCCATGTCAATTGCTGCGACCAGGAGTGGGGTTGCGTGAAGTCATGCATCGCAGTGCCTTCTCGAGCTCCTGATTAGCCCGCTCTGACTGCCCATTGGATTGGGGATGGAATCCGGAAGTCAGACTGACTGTGGCTCCCAGCAGGTGACAGAACTCCTTCAAAAAGCGGAGGAGAATTGTGGACCACGGTCAGAAACAACATCCTTTGGCAGTCCGTGGATCCGGAAGACGTGTTCCAGGACCACCTGAGCGGTCTCCTTGGCGGTTGGGAGCTTAGGGGAGGGGAATGAAGTGTGCCATCTTGCTGAAACGGTCAACGATGGTGAGAATGACGGTCATGCCACTTGAAGGGGGGCAGCCCCGTGACAAAGTCAAGGGCGATGTGAGACCAGGGGACGTCTGGGCACAGGCAGGGGCTGCAGCAATCCGGCTGGGGGCTGGCAGGACGACTTGTGTTGGTTGCAGATGGGGCAGGCTTGGACGAATCCCGTACATCCTTCCTCAGAGAGGGCCACCAGAACCTCTGGGCGAGCAGGTTGTAAGTGCGGGTGGAGCCAGGGTGACAAGCTAGGCGGGAGTCATGTCCCCACTGAATGACCTGGGACCTCAGGTCTTCGGGGACAAAAAGGCGGTCAGCTGGGCAAGTGCTGGGACCTGGCTGGTTACGGAGAGCCTCCAGCACCTGTTCCTCAACAGCCCAGGTCAGAGCTGCAACGATGCAGGGACTTGGCAGAATCGACACAGGGTCCTTGGAGGGGTGTCATCCTTCTGGAATTGACGGGGAGAGGGCGTCTGGCTTGGTGTTGCGTGATCCAGGCCGGTATGACAGAGTGAAATTAAACCTGGTGAAGAACAGGGCCCAGCGGGACTGCCTGGAGTTCAACCGTTTGGCCGTGCGGATGTACTCCAAGTTCTTATGATCGGTCCAAACGAGAAATGGAATGGTGGACCCCTCCAGCCAGTGACGCCACTCCTCCAAGGCAAGCTTCACAGCCAGCAGCTCACGGTTCCCTATGTCGTAATTGCACTCAGAGGGGACAACCGACGTGAGAAAAAGGCACAGGGATGGAGCTTCCTATCCTCCGCAGCCCACTGAGAAATCACAGCACCAACTCCCACATCCGAGGCGTCCACCTCCACAATGATTGCCGGTCCACATCAGGCATCTGGAGGATGGGAGCGGAGGTGAACCTCACCTTTGAGGGTACTGAAGGCTTTGTCGGCTGCTGGGGTCCAGGTGAAGGGTTGCTTGGTGCTGGTTAGAGCAGTGAGAGGGGCAGCAACGGTACTGTAGTTCGGATAAACTTCCTATAGAAGTTAGCAAACCCCAGAAACTGTTGCAGCTTCTTTCTGTTCTCCGGAACTGGCCATGAAGTGACTGCTGATACTTTGGCAGGATCCATTTGGATACTTCCCTCTGCCACTATGTACCCCAGGAAGGCCACTGTCTTGACGTGAAACTCACATTTCTCTGCCTTGGCGTAGAGGAATTCTCCAGAAGACGATGAAGGACTTGCTGGACATGGCGGGTGTGTTCAGACAGGTTTCTGGAGTAAATTAAGATGTCATCCAGGTAAACGAAGACAAACTTGTTTAACATGTCCCGCAGTACATCATTCACTAGAGCCTGGAACACAGCAGGAGCATTGGTGAGGCCAAAAGGCATAACCAGATACTCGTAGTGGCCTGTTGGTGTATTGAATGCGGTTTTCCATTCATCTCCCTCCCGGATCCGCACTAGGTGGTAAGCGTTTCTGAGATCCAACTTGGTAAAACAGTGGCTCCCTGGAGCAACTCAAAAGCAGAGGTGAGCAGAGGCAGAGGGTAACGGTTTTTCACTGTGATGTCGTTGGAGTCCCCTGTAGTCGATGCAGGGGCGAAGAGATCCGTCCTTCTTCCCCACAAAGAAGAAGCCAGCACCAGCAGGAGATGAAGATGAACGGATTAATCCTGCGGACAGAGAGCCATTGATGTAGTCCTCCATGGACTTTCTTTCAGGAGCAGACAACGAATAAAGACGACCCCTTGGAGGAGCTGTTCCAGGGAGGAGGTCGATGGCACAGTCGTACGGTCGGTGAGGGCAGAGATGTGGCTCTTGCTTTGTTAAACACCTCTCTGAGACCATGGTAGCATTCTGGGACATTGGAGAGGTCAGGAGCGGAGTTAGTAGGTACTGGCCGAGGGGGAGTGCGGCAGCAAGCAGGCAGGTACGGTGGCAGTCCTCTCCCACTCCCTGATCACCCCGGTCACCCAGTCGAGCTGAGGGTTGTGCCGGCGGAGCCATGGGTAACCCAGGATGAGGGTTGGCCTGGAGAGGGGAGCAGGTGAAACTGGATAGTTTCTTGATGGTTTCCGGACAGACCCATCGAGACCGGGGGCGTGACATGAGTGACCGATCCGAGTAAGTGTCCGTCCAGTGCCCGGGCAGGAATAGGAGGATGTCAAACGGAGGTTCTCAGTCCCAGTTGGCGTGCCAGCTTGATGTCCATTATGTTGGCTTCGCGCCAGAATCCACCAGAGCAGCCAGGGTGTGAGTTGAGTCAGAGAGGCGGAGGTGAACTTGCAGCAGGGTTTGCGGTCGGAGGACTGGATGGTCATTGAACTCAACCGGACTCCCCCTACGCCCGGTGAGCTTCGGCCCTTTAAAGGGCAGGTTACCACACGATGTCCATCCACCTCCACAATAGAGGCAGAGGTTTGAGGTGAAGCGGCGCTGGCGCTCTGCAGGAGTGAGGGAGGCTCGCCCAATCTCCATAGGCTCAGACTGATCAAGCTGACCTGGGTGAGTGGCAGTAGATGACAGGAGCCCAGTCGGATCTCTCCGAATGCCGGTAGTAGGTGGACCTTGGCGCCCCCCTCTCACGGCACGAGGTCTGTATCCTTCTGTCGATCCTGACAGTCAGTGCGATGGCTTCATCAAGAGTGGAAGGCAGTTCATGGGAGACCAACTCGTCCCTGATATAGTCAGCCAAACTATGGAAGAACGCGTCCACCAACGATGGTGTGTTCCAAGAACTTCGTCTAGCCAGGGTTCGGAAGTCGATGGAATGGTCTGCGACTGTACGTCTGCCTTGTCGAATACTGAACAGTTCACGAGACGCCTCTGCGGTGGGTGAATCCAGGTCAAACACCTTCAGCATCTCCTCAGCAAACAGGTCGAAGGTTGCACATGCGGGGGTTTGACGTTCGAACTCTGCTGTTCCCCAGAGTCGAGCTCGGCCCGTCAGGTGAGTGATGGCATACCCAACTTTAGCCCCCTCCGTGGCGAAGGTCCTTGGCTGCAAGGAGAACTGAAGTCGGCAGCTAGTCAGGAATGGCCGGACCTGGATTGAATCGCCGTTGAACCGCTCGGGGTTTCAATCTTGGGTTCGGAGCAGCGGCTGCAATGACCGGGGCAGGTAACTCGGGGCTGGGCTGGTAGGCAGACTGGCTGGGGTAAGGTTGGTGAGGGAGTTGAATGATCATGGCGAGTTGTTGTTGCTGCTGCTGGAACTGCTGCTCATGCTCATCGGTTTCCATGTCGGGGAAAGTGTGCGCTGAGTCCATAATGGTCAGATCGTACTGTCACGATTCAGACAGACGACCAGAGGACCACAATTGCGTCACACCAGAAAGTTTATTAAACTTAAGGGAAAAAGGGAAGTAGGGAGTGAATGAAGGCTCCAGGGGTAACAGGGATCCCGTCCAATGCGCTGAGTCTGTGCCCCCCCAGTGGCAGCGTGCGTCCTATGAAGCCGGTGGTGGGTGGTCCAGAAGTCCTGGGGGAGACACAGACACAACAGGGCGGAATGAAACCAGGCAGCAGTACAGTTCAAGGAAATCCAAAATACGTAGTAGCAAGGCAGAAGGCTGGTCAGAGTTACCGGGATTGAAGAGTAGTCAGGAGTCGTAATGGCAGAAGCAGGTCTGGATCTCCTGAGGCAGAAGAGTATCCAAAAAACAGGCAGGTCCGGGGGTCACAAAACCAGGGTGAGCCAGAAGCGCGAGCAAACAGGTTCGGGTGTGAGCTTTGCAGACGATCTGACACCGGAGAGCTGAAAGACAGGGCCTTAAATACTGGGAGAGGTAGTGGGTAATGCAGCGCAGCTGGCAGAGTAATTAGAGCAGAGCAGAGCAGGGACAGGTGGAGCTAGTTAGGCTGAGTAGAGAGAGTGGTGAGCAGAGTGGAAGAAAATTAAGGTGGTAACCCGGTGGAGTGAGAGGCCCATGACAATGGATTTATTATACTTTTTTAAATGTAGATGTTCCAAAGGTCTGCATCAGTGGCTTGTAGCCTATGCGTGGACGCCAGGAGATGCTAAATGTGTTTCTGTTAATTAACGGTCAATTACCGTGAGACCGGCAGTTATTTGCTTGACAGTCACCGGCTGACAAAATTTCATGACCGCCACAGCCCTACACAAGACTAATCCTAGTCTGAATCCTACTTAAGGCTTAAAGGGGTCAGAGGAGACAAAATAATGTCAACTGTTATTCCTCTGTAATATTTCAAGATGTGATCTTCTCATTGTTTTGGCGTAATTCATGTCTTTACCAGCTGGCGTTTCACTCTGACCTAGTCTCTCTCTCATCTCCCTCTTTTCTCAATCTATCTCTCCAGTCTCCCATTTACCGTGGTCAACCTCTCTCTTCATGTTACTTATTTTTCCTTCTCTCTGTCCAAATCAAAGAAAGAAAGAGAAAGAAAGAAAGAAAGAAAGAAAGAAAGAAAGAAAGAAAGAAAGAAAGAAAGAAAGAAAGAAAGAATGATAGAGAGAGATTATCCACACTCACACACTTCATTGTACATCTCTGGTGTGTGTGTTTTCTGTCTGGGGGTCTATCATAAAGAGCCTGGCAGTCCTACAGAAGCAGGACCACAGCTTGTCCACCGCCTCTCCAGGGGCCTACTTTTTTCTGCAGGCCGGTGGGTCAGTCTCCTCAGATGGGAGACACCCTCAGGAAACACCCTGGCTGGGGCCTACGGGGACCAACAGACAGCAAGCAGAGCGAGACAGACACACAGAGGCTGTTCACACACACACACACGTCATAAGGTTTTCTTCTCTGACGACAATCAACTGTTGGTCTGTTCTGTTTCTCCTGCGGCTGATTTTATCAGTGGATTTTTTACTGTATGGGAGTTTCCTCGGGCTAGAGAATTGAGGAATAGAGAATAGAGGAAAAGAGGAATAGAGAATAGAAGGATAGAGCATCGAGGAATAGAGAATCGAGGAATAGAGAATCGAGAGATAGAGAATCCAGGAATAGTGAATAGAGGAATAGAGAATAGAGGGATAGAGAATTGAGGAATAAAGAATAGATGAAAAGAGAATCAAGGAATAGAGAATAGAGGAATAGAGAATCGAGGAATAGAGAATCGAGGAATAGAGAATAGATGAAAAGAGAATCAAGGAATAGAGAATAGAGGAATAGAGAATAGAGGAATAGAGAATAGAGGAAAAAAGAATCAAGGAATAGAAAATAGAAAATAGAGGAATAAAGAATAGAGGAAAAGGGAATAGAGGAAAGGAGAATCAAGGAATAGAGAATAGAGGAATAGAGAATAGAGGAAAAGAGAATAGAGGCAAAGAGAATCAAGGAATAGAGAATAGAGGACTAGAGAACAGAGGAATATACGAATAGAGAATAGAGGAAAAGAGAATCAAGGAATAGAGAATAGAGGAATAGAGAATAGAGGAATAGAGAATAGAGGAAAAAAGAATCAAGGAATAGAAAATAGAGGAATAAAGAATCGAGGAAAAGGGAATAGAGGAAAGGGGAATCAAGGAATAGAGAATAGAGGAATAGAGAATAGAGGAAAAGAGAATAGAGGAAAAGAGAATCAAGGAATAGAGAATAGAGGACTAGAGAACAGAGGAATATACGAATAGAGAATAGAGGAAAAGAGAATCAAGGAATAGAGAATAGAGGAATAGAGAATAGAGGAATAGAGGAATAGAGGATAGAAGAAAAGAGAATCAAGGAATAGAGAATAGAGGAATAAAGAATAGAGGAAAAGAGAATAGAGGAAAAGAGAATCAAGGAATAGGGAATACAGGAATAGAGAATAGAGGAATAGAGGATAGAAGAAAAGAGAATTGAGGAATAGAGAATAGAGGAAAAGAGAATCAAGGAATAGAGAATAGAGGAATAGCGAATAGAGGAATAGAGGATAGAAGAAAAGAGAATCAAGGAATAGAGAATAGATTAATAGAAAAATAGAGAATAGAGGAAAAGAGAATAAAGGAATAGAGAATAAAGGAATAGAGAGAAGAGGAACAGAGAATTGAGGAAAAGAGAATAGAGGAATAGAGAATTGAGGAATAGAGAATCGAGGAATAGAGGATAGAAGAAAAGAGAATCAAGGAATAGAGAATAGAGAAATGGAGAATAGAGAAATAGAGGAATAGAGGATAGAGGAAAGAGAATAGAGGAAAAGAGAATAGAGGAATAGAGAATAGCGGAATAGAGAATAGATGAATAGAGGAATAGAGAATAGAGGAGAAGAGAATCGACTAATAGAAAATTGAGGAATAGAGAATAGAGGGATAGAGAATCGAGGGATAGAGAATCAAGGAATAGATAATAGAGGAAAAAATAATCAAGGAATAGAGAATAGAGGAATAGAGAATAGATTAAAAGAGAATAGAGGAAAAGAAAATAGAGGAATAGAGAATGGAGAATCGAGGAATAGAGAATAGAAGAATAAGGAATAGATGAATAGAGGAAAAGAGAATAGAGGAATAGAGAATGGAGAATAGAGGAAAAGAGAATAGAGGAATATAGAATAGAGGAATAGAGGAAAAGAGAATAGAGAGAAAGAGAATAGAGGAAAAGAGGATAGAGGAATAGAGGAAAAGAGAATAGAGGAAAGGAGAATAGATGAAAAGAGAATAGAGGAATAGAGAATGGATTAATAGAAGAATAGAGAATAGAGGAAAAGAGAATAAAGGAATAGAGAATCGAGGAAAAGAGAATAGAGGAATGGAGAATAGAGGAATAGAGAATAGAGGAAAAGAGAATCGAGGAAAAGAGAATAGAGGAAAAGAGCATCAAGGAATAGAGGAACAGAGAATAGAGGATTAGAGAATTGAGGAATAGAGAATCGAGGAATAGAGGATAGAAGAAAAGAGAATCAAGGAATAGAGAATAGAGTAATGGAGGAATAGAGGATAGAGGAAAAGAGAATAGAGGAATAGAAAATAGCGGAATAGAGAATCTAGGAATAGAGAATAGAGGAATAGAGAATAGAGGAAAAGATAATAGAGGAATAGAGAATGGAGAATAGAGGAATAGAGAATGGAGAATAGAGGAAAAGATAATAGAGGAAAAGATAATAGAGGAATATAGAATAGAGGAATAGAGGAAAATGGGAATAGAGGAAAAGAGAGTAAAGGAAAAGAGGAAAATATAATAGAGGAATAGAGGAATAGAGGACAAGAGAATAGAGGAAAAGAGAATAGAGGAATGGAGAATAGAGGAATAGAGAATAGAGGAAAAGAGAATCGAGGAAAAGAGAATAGAGGAAAAGAGCATCAAGGAATAGAGGAACAGAGAATAGAGGATTAGAGAATTGAGGAATAGAGAATCGAGGAATAGAGGATAGAAGAAAAGAGAATAAAGGAATAGAGAATAGAGGAATGGAGAATAGAGGAATAGGGGAATAGAGGATAGAGGAATAGAGAATAGAGGAATAGAGAATCGAGGAATAGAGAATAGAGGAAAAGAGAATAGAGGAATAGAGAATAGAGGAATAGAGAATTGCGGAATAGAGAATAGAGGGATAGAGAATCGAGGGATCGAGAATCAAGGAATAGATAATAGAGGAAAAGAGAATCAAGGAATAGAGAATAGAGGAATAGAGAATAGAAGAATAGAGAATAGAGGAAAAGAGAATCAAGGAATAGAGAATAGAGGAATAGAGAATAGAAGAATAAGGAATAGAGAATAGAGGAATAGAGGAATAGAGGAAAGAGAATAGAGGAATAAAGAATGGAGAATAGAGGAAAATAGAATAGAGGAATATAGAATAGAGGAATAGAGGAAAAGAGAATAGAGGGAAAGAGAATAGAGGAAAAGAGAATAGAGGAATAGAGGAAAAGAGAATAGAGGAAAAGAGAATAGATGAAAAGAGAATAGAGGAATAGAGAATAGATTAATAGAAGAATAGAGAATAGAGGAAAAGAGAATAAAGGAATAGAGAATAGAGGAAAAGAGAATAGAGGAATGGAGAATAGAGGAATAGAGAATAGAGGAATAGAGAATAGAGGAATAGAGAATAGAAGAATAGAGAATAGAGCATCAAGGAATAGAGGAACAGAGAATAGAGGAATAGAGAATTGAGGAATAGAGAATCGAGGAATAGAGGATAGAAGAAAAGAGAATCAAGGAATAGAGAATAGAGGAATGGAGGAATAGAGGAATAGAGGATAGAGGAAAAGAGAATAGAGGAATAGAAAATAGCAGAATAGAGAATCTATGAATAGAGAATCGAGGAATAGAGAATCGAGGAAAAGAGAATAGAGGAATAGAGAATGGAGAATAGAGGAATAGAGAATGGAGAATAGAGGAAACGAGAATAGAGGAAAAGAGAATAGAGGAATATAGAATAGAGGAATAGAGGAAAAGGGGAATAGAGGAAAAGAGAGTAAAGGAAAAGAGGAAAATATAATAGAGGAATAGAGGAATAGAGGACAAGAGAATAGAGGAAAAGAGAATAGAGGAATAGATCATTGAGGCATAGAGAATTGAGGAATAGTGGATAGAAGAAAAGAGAATAAAGGAATAGAGAATAGAGGAATGGAGAATAGAGGAATAGGGGAATAGAGGATAGAGGAATAGAGAATATAGGAATAGAGAATCGAGGAATAGAGAATAGAGGAAAAGAGAATAGAGGAATAGAGAATAGAGGAATAGAGAATTGCGGAATAGAGAATCGAGGGATAGAGAATCAAGGAATAGATAATAGAGGAAAAGAGAATCAATGAATAGAGAATAGAGGAATAGAGAATAGAAGAATAGAGAATAGAGGAAAAGAGCATCAAGGAATAGAGAATAGAGGAATAGAGAATAGAGGAAAAGAGAATAGAGCAAAAGAGAATAGAGGAATAGAGAATGGAGAATAGAGGAAAGAGAATAGAGGAAAAGAGAATAGAGGAAAAGAGAATCGAGGAATAGAGAATCGAGGAATAGAGAATCAAGGAATATAGAATCGAGGAATAGAGAATAGAGGAATAGAGAATAGAGGAAAAGAGAATAGAGGAAAAGAGAATAGAGGAATAGAGAATAGATTAATAGAAGAATAGAGAATAGAGGAAAAGAGAATCAAGGAATAGAGAATAAAGGAATAGAGAATCGAGGAATATAGAATAGAGGAATAGAGAATAGAGGAAAAGAGAATAGAGGAATAGAGAATGGAGAATAGAGGAATAGAGAATGGAGAATAGAGGAAAAGAGAATAGAGGAAAAGAGAATAGAGGAATATAGAATAGAGGAATAGAGGAAAATGGGAATAGAGGAAAAGAGAGTAAAGGAAAAGAGGAAAATATAATAGAGGAATAGAGGAATAGAGGACAAGAGAATAGAGGTATAGAGAATAGAGGAATAGAGAATTGAGGAATAGTGGATAGAAGAAAAGAGAATAAAGGAATAGAGAATAGAGGAATGGAGAATAGAGGAATAGGGGAATAGAGGATAGAGGAATAGAGAATAGAGGAATAGAGAATTGAGGAATAGAGAATAGAGGAAAAGAGAATAGAGGTATAGAGAATAGAGGAATAGAGAATTGCGGAATAGAGAATAGAGGGATAGAGAATCGAGGGATAGAGAATCAAGGAATAGATAATAGAGGAAAAGAGAATCAAGGAATAGAGAATAGAGGAATAGAGAATAGAAGAATAGAGAATAGAGGAAAAGAGAATCAAGGAATAGAGAATAGAGGAATAGAGGAATTTGTGGTCCTCTGTAGCTCAGCTGGTAGAGCACGGCGCTTGTAACGCCAAGGTAGTGGGTTCGATCCCCGGGACCACCCATACACAAAAAAAAAAAATGTATGCACGCATGACTGTAAGTCGCTTTGGATAAAAGTGTCTGCTAAATGGCATATTATTATTATTATTTAGGATTAGAGGAATAGAGGAATAGAGAATGGAGAATAGAGGAAAGGGGAATAGAGGAATATAGAATAGAGGAATAGAGGGAAAGAGAATAGAGGGAAAGAGAATAGAGGAAAAGAGAATAGAGGAATAGAGGAAAAGAGAATAGAGGAAAAGAGAACAGATGAAAAGAGAATAGAGGAATAGAGAATAGATTAATAGAAGAATAGAGAATAGAGGAAAAGAGAATAAAGGAATAGAGAATAGAGGAAAAGAGAAAAGAGGAATGGAGAATAGAGGAATAGAGAATAAAGGAATAGAGAATAGAAGAATAGAGAATAGAGGAAAATAGCATAAAGGAATAGAGGAACAGAGAATAGAGGAATAGAGAATTGAGGAATAGAGAATCGAGGAATAGAGGATAGAAGAAAAGAGAATCAAGGAATAGAGAAGAGAGGAATGGAGGAATAGAGGATTAGAGGATAGAGGAAAAGAGAATAGAGGAATAGAAAATAGCGGAATAGAGAATCTAGGAATAGAGAATAGAGGAATAGAGAATTGTGGAAAAGAGAATAGAGGAATAGAGAATGGAGAATAGAGGAATAGAGAATGGAGAATAGAGGAAAAGATCATAGAGGAAAAGTGAATAGAGGAATATAGAATAGAGGAATAGAGGAAAAGGGGAATAGAGGAAAAGAGAGTAAAGGAAAAGAGGAAAATATAATAGAGGAATAGAGGAATAGAGAATGGAGGAAAAGAGAATAGAGGAAAAGAGAATTGAGGAATAGATAATTGAGGAATAGAGAATTGAGGAATAGTGGATAGAAGAAAATAGAATAAAGGAATAGAGAATAGAGGCATGGAGAATAGAGGAATAGGGGGATAGAGGATAGAGGAATAGAGAATAGAGGAATAGAGATTCGAGGAATAGAGAATAGAGGAAAAGAGAATAGAGAAATAGAGAATAGAGGTATTGAGAATTGCGGAATAGAGAATAGAGGGATAGAGAATCGAGGGATAGAGAATCAAGGAATAGATAATAGAGGAAAAGAGAATCAATGAATAGAGAATAGAGGAATAGAGAATAGAAGAATAGAGAATAGAGGAAAAGAGCATCAAGGAATAGAGAATAAAGGAATAGAGAATAGAGGAAAAGAGAATAGAGGAAAATAGAATAGAGGAATAGAGAATGGAGAATAGAGGAAAGAGAATAGAGGAAAAGAGAATAGAGGAAAAGAGAATCGAGGAATAGAGAATCGAGGAATAGAGAATCGAGGAATATAGAATGGAGAATAGAGGAATAGAGAATGGAGAATAGAGGAAAAGAGAATAGAGGAATATAGAATAGAGGAATAGAGGAAAATGGGAATAGAGGAAAAGAGAGTAAAGGAAAAGAGGAAAATATAATAGAGGAATAGAGGAATAGAGGACAAGAGAATAGAGGAAAAGAGAATAGAGGAAAAGAGAATAGAGGAATAAATAATTGAGGAATAGAGAATTGAGGAATAGTGGATAGAAGAAAAGAGAATAAAGGAATAGAGAATAGAGGAATGGAGAATAGAGGAATAGGGGAATAGAGGATAGAGGAATAGATAATAGAATAGAGAATCGAGGAAAAGAGAATAGAGGAATAGAGAATAGAGGAATAGAGAATTGCGGAATAGAGAATAGAGGGATAGAGAATCGAGGGATAGAGAATCAAGGAATAGATAATAGAGGAAAAGAGAATCAAGGAATAGAGAATAGAGGAATAGAGAATAGAAGAATAGAGAATAGAGGGAAAGAGAATCAAGGAATAGAGAATAGAGGAATAGAGAATAGAAGAATAAGGAATAGAGAATAGAGGAATAGAGGAAAGAGAATAGAGGAATAGAGAATGGAGAATAGAGGAAAAGAGAATAGAGGAATATAGAATAGAGGAATAGAGGAATAGAGGAAAAGAGAATAGAGGAAAAGAGAATAGAGGGAAAGAGAATAGAGGAAAAGAGAATAGAGGAATAGAGGAAAAGAGAATAGAGGAAAAGAGAATAGATGAAAAGAGAATAGATGAAAAGAGAATAGAGGAATAGAGAATAGATTAATAGAAGAATAGAGAATAGAGGAAAAGAGAATAAAGGAATAGAGAATAGAGGAATAGAGAATAGAAGAATAGAGAATAGAGCATCAAGGAATAGAGGAACAGAGAATAGAGGAATAGAGAATTGATGAATAGAGAATCGAGGAATAGAGGATAGAAGAAAAGAGAATCAAGGAATAGAGAATAGAGGAATGGAGGAATAGAGGAATAGAGGATGGAGGAAAAGAGAATAGAGGAATAGAAAATAGCGGAATAGAGAATCTATGAATAGAGAATAGAGGAATAGAGAATCGAGGAAAAGAGAATAGAGGAATAGAGAATAGAGAATAGAGGAATAGAGAATGGAGAATAGAGGAAAAGAGAATAGAGGAATATAGAATAGAGGAATAGAGGAAAAGGGGAATAGAGGAAAAGAGAGTAAAGGAAAAGAGGAAAATATAATAGCGGAATAGAGGACAAGAGAATAGAGGAAAAGAGAATAGAGGAAAAGAGAATAGAGGAATAGATAATTGAGGAATAGAGAATTGAGGAATAGTGGATAGAAGAAAAGAGAATAAAGGAATAGAGAATAGAAGAATAGAGAATGGAGAATAGAGGAAAGAGAATATAGGAAAAGAGAATAGAGGAAAAGAGAATCGAGGAATAGAGAATCGAGGAATAGAGAATTGCGGAATAGAGAATAGAGGGATAGAGAATCGAGGGATAGAGAATCAAGGAATAGATAATAGAGGAAAAGAGAATCAATGAATAGAGAATAGAGGAATAGAGAATAGAAAAATAGAGAATAGAGGAAAAGAGCATCAAGGAATAGAGAATAGAGGAATAGAGAATAGGGGAAAAGAGAATAGAGGAAAAGAGAATAGAGGAATAGAGAATAGAGAATAAAGGAATAGAGAATCGAGGAATATAGAATCGAGGAATAGAAAATAGCGGAATAGAGAATCTAGGAATAGAGAATAGAGGAATAGAGAATAGAGGAAAAGAGAATAGAGGAATAGAGAATGGAGAATAGAGGAATAAAGAATGGAGAATAGAGGAAAAGAGAATAGAGGAAAAGAGAATAGAGGAATATAGAATAGAGGAATAGAGGAAAATGGGAATAGAGGAAAAGAGAGTAAAGGAAAAGAGGAAAATATAATAGAGGAATAGAGGACAAGAGAATAGAGGAAAAGAGAATAGAGGAAAAGAGAATAGAGGAATAGATAATTGAGGAATAGAGAATTGAGGAATAGTGGATAGAAGAAAAGAGAATAAAGGAATAGAGAATGGAGAATAGAGGAATGGGGGAATAAAGGATAGAGGAATAGAGAATAGAGGAATAGAGAATCGAGGAATAGAGAATAGAGGAAAAGAGAATAGAGGTATAGAGAATAGAGGAATAGAGAATTGCGGAATAGAGAATCGAGGAATAGAGAATCGAGGAATAGAGAATTGCGGAATAGAGAATAGAGGGATAGAGAATCGAGGGATAGAGAATCAAGGAATAGATAATAGAGGAAAAGAGAATCAATGAATAGAGAATAGAGGAATAGAGAATAGAAAAATAGAGAATAGAGGAAAAGAGCATCAAGGAATAGATAATAGAGGAATAGAGAATAGAGGAAAAGAGAATAGAGGAAAAGAGAATAGAGGAATAGAGAATAGAGAATAAAGGAATAGAGAATCGAGGAATATAGAATCGAGGAATAGAAAATAGCATAATAGAGAATCTAGGAATAGAGAATAGAGGAATAGAGAATAGAGGAAAAAGAGAATAGAGGAATAGAGAATGGAGAATAGAGGAATAGAGAATGGAGAATAGAGGAAAAGATAATAGAGGAAAAGAGAATAGAGGAATATAGAATAGAGGAATAGAGGAAAATGGGAATAGAGGAAAAGAGAGTAAAGGAAAAGAGGAAAATATAATAGAGGAATAGAGGAATAGAGGACAAGAGAATAGAGGAAAAGAGAATAGAGGAAAAGAGAATAGAGGAATAGATAATTGAGGAATAGAGAATTGAGGAATAGTGGATAGAAGAAAAGAGAATAAAGGAATAGAGAATAGAGGAATGGAGAATAGAGGAATAGGGGAATAGAGGATAGAGGAATAGAGAATAGAGGAATAGAGAATCGAGGAATAGAGAATAGAGGAAAAGAGAATCAAGGAATAGAGAATAGAGGAATAGAGAATAGAAGAATAGAGAATAGAGGAAAAGAGAATCAAGGAATAGAGAATAGAGGAATGGAGAACAGAAGAATAAGGAATAGAGGAATAGAGGAAAAGAGAATAGAGGAATAGAGAATGGAGAATAGAGGAAAAGGGAATAGAGGAATAGAGAATGGAGAATAGAGGAAAAGGGAATAGAGGAATATAGAATAGAGGAATAGAGGAAAAGAGAATAGAGGGAAAGAGAATAGAGGAATAGAGGAAAAGAGAATAGAGGAAAAGAGAATAGATGAAAAGAGAATAGATTAATAGAAGAATAGAGAATAGAGGAAAAGAGAATAAAGGAATAGAGAATAGAGGAAAAGAGAATAGAGGAATGGAGAATAGAGGAATAGAGAATAAAGGAATAGAGAATAGAAGAATAGAGAATAGAGGAAAAGAGCATCAAGGAATAGAGGAACAGAGAATAGAGGAATAGAGAATTGAGGAATAGAGAATCGAGGAATAGAGGATAGAAGAAAAGAGAATCAAGGAATAGAGAATAGAGGAATGGAGGAATAGAGGCATAGAGGATAGAGGAAAAGAGAATAGAGGAATAGAGCATCAAGGAATAGAGAATAGAGGAATAGAGAATAGAGGAAAAGAGAATAGAGGAAAAGAGAATAGAGGAATAGAGAATGGAGGAATAGAGAATAGAGGAACAGAGAATAAAGGAACAGAGAATAGAGGAATAGAGAATTGAGGAATAGAGAATTGAGGAATAGAGAATAGAAGAATAGAGAATAGAGGAAAAGAGCATCAAGGAATAGAGAATAGAGGAATAGAGAATAGATTAAAAGAGAATAAAGGACAAGAGAATAGAGGAATAGAGAATGGAGAATAGAGGAATGGAGAGGAATAGAGAATAGAAGAAGAGGGATAGAGAATCAAGAAATAGATAAGAGGAAAAGAGAATCAAGGAATATAGAATAGAGGGATAGAGAATAGAAGAATAGAGAATAGAGGAAAAGAGCATCAAGGAATAGAGTATTGAGGAATAGAGAATAGAGAATAGAGGAAAAGAGAATAGAGGAAAAGAGAATAGAGAATGGAGAATAGAGGAAAAGAGAATAGAGGAATAGAGAATAGAGGAATAGAGGAAAAGAGAATAGAGGAAAAGAGAATAGAGGAAAAGTGAATAGAGGAATAGAGAATAGAGGAATAGAGGAAAAGAGAATAGAGGAAATGAGAATAGAGGAAAAGAGAATAGAGGAATAGAGAATCGAGGAATAGAGGAAAAGAGAATAGGGGAATAGAGAATCGAGGAATAGAGAATAGAGGAAAAGAGAATAGAGGAATAGAGAATAGAGGAAAATAGAATCGAGGAATACAGAATAGAGGAATAGAGAATAGAGGAATAGAGAGGAATTGAGAATAGGGGAATATAGAATAGAGAAATAGAGAATAGAGGAAAATAGAATAGAGGAAAAAGAGAATAGAGGAAAAGAGAATCAAGGAAAAGAGAATAGTGGAATAGAGAATAGAGGAAAAGAGAATAGAGGAATAGAGAATAGAGGAAAAGAGAATAGAGGCATAGATAATTGATTAATAGAGAATACAGGAATAGAGAATAGAGGGAAAGAGAATCAAGGAATAGATAATCAAGGAGTAGAGAATAGAGGAATAGAGAATAGAGGAATAGAGAATAGAGGAAAAGGAGAGCGAAAGAGAGAGAACGAGAGATTGGGAGAGAGACAGCAGGGGATGGGAAAGAGAAAGTGGGAGAAAGAGAAAGTGGGATAAAGAGAAAGTGGTAGAAATGGTAAGTGGGGAATGAGAAAGTGTGAGAAAGAGAAAGTGGGGAATTAGAAAGTGGGGAATGAGAAAGTGGGGAAATAGAATGTGGGGAAAGAGAAAGTGAGGAAAGAGGAAGTGGGGAAAGAGAAAGTGGGGAAAGAGAAAGTGGGAGAAAGAGATAGTGGGGAAAGAGAAAGTGGGAGAAAGAGAAAGTGGGAGAAAGAGAAAGTGGGAGAAAGGGACAGAGAGATAATTCCAGTCTTGGTCCGCCATGTTCATACTCTTATGGTTAAATATTAATGTTAAATGTTATCTTACTCAATTACCATAACTGGGATTTCTTTCAGTGTGTGTGTTCCCATGGTGATATTACTGTACTGAATTACTCTCACTCCCCCTCCTCTCTCTCTCTCTCTCTCTCTCTCTCTCTCATTCTATCTCTCTCTCTCATTCTATCTGTCTCTCTCTCCTTCTATCTGTCTCTTTTCTCTCTCTCTCTCTCTCTCTCTCTCTCTCTCTCTCTCTCTCTCTCTCTCTCTCTCTCTCTCTCTCTCTCTCTCTCTCTCTCTCTCTCTCTGTCTCTCTCTCTCCGTAGCGTTGAATGAGCCCACTATAGATTACGGCTTCCAGAGGTTACAGAAGGTCATCCCCAGACATCCAGGAGACCAGGAGAGACTACCTAAGGTCAGCACACACACACATTAACTCATACACACACATACACACACACACACACACACAAACACACACACAGACACACACACACGCACAAAGAAAGGAAGGAAGAGGAGGCGGAGGAGACAAGGGGAGAGGAGAGGGGGAGAGAGAGAGTAGGGAAGATGATGGGGAGGAGAAGGGGGAGGAGAGGTATACAGGTGATCCATCATGGTTCAGTCAGTGAGCTGGGGAGTCAGTGGATAGAAGAACTGCCCAGCTGGGGAGTCAGTGGATAGAAGAACTGCCCAGCTGGGGAGTCAGTGGATAGAAGAACTGCCCAGCTGGGGGGTCAGTGGATAGAAGAACTGCCCAGCTGGGGGGTCAGTGGATAGAAGAACTGCCCAGCTGGGGGGTCAGTGGATAGAAGAACTGCCCAGCTGGGGAGTCAGTGGATAGAAGAAGCAGGCTCTGTCGTAGCCGGCCGCGACCGGGAGACCCATGGGGCGGCGCACAATTGGCCCAGCGTTGCCCAGGGTAGGGGAGGGAATGGCCGGCAGGGATGTAGCTCAGTTGGTAGAGCATGGCATTTGCAACGCCAGGGTTGTGGGTTCGATTCCAGTATATAAAAAATATATATATAAAAAATGTATGCACTCACTAACTGTAAGTCGCTCTGGATAAGAGCGTCTGCTAAATGACTAAAATGTCAAATGTAAATGTAAGAACTGCCCAGCTTGGCGTTATTACTGACCACATACACACACACACACACACACACACACACACACACACATATTTGTGCGCTGAGTTTGATTGGTTGTCCAGCACTGAGAGACAGCGGGGGAGGGGAGAGCGAACAGGTGTAGTAGGTTAAGAGAGAAATCATCTCTCCCTCACTCTGGGTCATGTCTGGTGGTGAGGTCTGTGGAACAGATCACCTCTCCCTCACTCTGGGTTATGTCTGGTGGTGAGGTCTGTGGAACAGATCATCTCTCCCTCACTCTGGGTCATGTCTGGTGGTGAGGTCTGTGGAACAGATCATCTCTCCCTCACTCTGGGTCATGTCTGGTGGTGAGGTCTGTGGAACAGATCACCTCTCCCTCACTCTGGGTCATGTCTGGTGGTGAGGTCTGTGGAACAGATCATCTCTCCCTCACTCTGGGTCATGTCTGGTGGTGAGGTCTGTGGAACAGATCAGCACTCCTACTCTGAGATGCTTGATACATACGGCCCCTGATCATTAGACTAACAACCCCCTGTACCCCCTTCACTCTCTCTCTATTTCTCTCTCTCCATCCCCCTCTGTTTTCCTCCTCCAATAAATGAACAGCGGTAGGTAGGTACACTTAGATAAAAGGGTGCTATCTAGAACCTAAAATGGTTATTTGGCTGTTCCCATAGGAGAACCCTTTGAATAACCCTTTTTGGTTCCAGGTAGAACCCTTTTAGGTTCCATGTAGGACCCTTTCCACAGAGGGTTCTACATGGAACCCAAAAGCGTTCTACGTGGAACCAAAAAGGGTTCGCCCTGGAACCAAAAATGGTTCTGCTATGGGGACAGCCGAAGAACCCTTTCGGGAACCTTTTTTCAAAGAGTGTAGGTAGGTAGGTAGGTAGGTAGATACATTAGTAACAGGCAGGTCTGGTTGTTCATTTCACCTCTATTGAGTCTTTATTGAGCTAATAACAATTTGTTGTTGACCACACTTCTCTCAACATCTGGAATCAATCATTGCAGAGAAACAAGAGATTTGTCCCAAATGGTACCCTGTTCCCTATATAATGCACTACTTTTGACAATAGTCCTATGGATCAAAAGTAGTGTACTAAATAGGGAATAGGGTTTCATTTGGATGCAGACACAGTGTTAACTTGTCTCCTGTATCCTCTGAATCAGGTCTCTCCCCAACTTATCATTCCTAAAAAGGGTCTTAAATGAATCTTCCTTCCTTAGATTCCATCTGGCTCGTGGCTAGGTTCCGTTTGGTTTGTCAAGGTTCCGTCTGGTTTGTCAAGGTTCCGTCTGTCTCCTGTAGGTTCAATCTGGTGTGGCTAATGATTCCGTTGATCGCCAGACGAGAGCAGACCAGAGGTCTGGATCAGGTTCCATTCCTGTTTACATCAGGCCCTCACAGCCTTTACAGGAAGAGTCCCTGCACACACACACAGAAACACACAGACACACACACACACACACACACACACACACACACAGTCCAGGACATGTTTTACGGTAAGCGGTACTATCTATGGACACAGAGCAGCTAACAACATTTCTGTGATTATCTTTAGAGTGACTCTGGACCCCAGTCCTCATAATCACTTTACTAACTCAACAGACCCCAGGACTAAACAGACAGACAGAACAGGGGATGAGAAGAAAGCAAGAGAGGGAGGGATGGAGGGAGGAAGAGAGAGAGAGAAAGAGACATAGAGACAGAGGAGAGAGAGACAGAGACAGAGCAAAAGAGAAAGAGATGGGGAGACAGACGTAGGGGATAAAGAGACTGAGATGAAGAGATGGGAGGAGGAAGGAGGGAGAGGGGGAGGGAGTGGTGCTCTCCTCCTTACAGCTCACAGTGGGGGTTCTGTCTGTGCCCTAATACTCTTCCCTCATTTCCCTTCCTCCTCCTCTCCTCCCTCCATCCGTCCATCTAGTCATCCCTGGGATGCAAAGAAAGGAACGGGAAGAGAGGAGAGAGAGAGAGAGAGCATACATACTAAAGATCCACTTACCTTCCCTGGGACCCCATGTCTCTCAATCACCTAGAGCAGACTGACGAGATAGGACTCCGCTCTCGATCTCCCTCTTTCCCTCTCTCTCCTTCCCGCTCCCCCCTCCTCTTTTGCCCTCTCCCATACATATCTCATTCTCTCCCCTCTCTCTCCTTCCCCCTCTCCCCCTCTCTCTTGTATAGATCTAGTAATGGGATGGTAACACAGAAGCAGAACTCCCATTATTGAGTGAATTTAGCACCTTGGACAGCGCTTCACAATCTTTATTGCTTTGCTGACCCTCCTGGCATGTCCTGCGAGTGTGTGTGTGTGTGTGTGTGTGTGTGTGTGTGTGTGTTCAGGGGGCTGATTGAAAGGCAGTGTGTCGGGGTGAGAGCACACACATGCTCCGGGCTTGTTCACAGCGAAACACACACTTGACACAGACTGAGGGAGAACACAGTGTGTGTGTGTGTGTGTGTGTGTGTGTGTGTGTGAGTGTGTGTGTGTGTGTGTGTGTGTGTGTGTGTGTGTGTGTGTGTGTGTGTGTGTGTGTGTGTGTGTGTGTGTGTGTGTGTGTGTGTGTGTGTGTGAGAGAGAGAGAGATAAAGAGAGAGAGAGAGAGAGATACACTCAGGATGGGAGAGCAATTTTCTGGTTGTCGCGCCTCCAGCACATTTCCTGGCCCCGGCACATTCATTTAAAAAAAGGGTTTTACAAGGCTCATAATGTCTACATCACACACACACACACATACACACACACACACACACACACACACTCACACACACACACTGTTTGTGTGTATTGTTTTAGGTGACGGGGGTTGATAGGATAATCACAGGGCAGGGATTAGGGTACTACAGATTAGACTTTTACAGGTATATAGAGAGGCTGTGTAGTGTCATAAGCAGGCTGTGTAGTGTCATAAGCAGGCTGTATAGTGTCATAGGCAGGCTGTGTAGTGTCATAGGCAGGCTGTGTAGTGTCATAGGCAGGCTGTATAGTGTCATAGGTAGGCTGTGTAGTGTCATAGGCAGGCTGTGTAGTGTCATAGGCAGGCTGTGTAGTGTCAGTGTGTCAGCTAGTGATGTAGTGTGTTAAATTAATTGATGGGTGATCCTTCTAACGGTTAGGCTGAGGGGAGATGTAGACAGGATTGCTTGTTGATGGTTGAATGATGGAGAGAGAGACTTATGTTTTATTCAAAGGTAGAATCTCTTTCTCTCTCTCTTTTGCTCTCTTCATCTCTCTCTCTCTCCCTCTCTTTCTTTCCATCCCTCATTCATAGCACAATGTGTAATAAAATGGAGTAAAGCTCTGTGAAGAGTTCCGTATTCACCCCCTCCTCCTCTCCTTCTCTTCTTCTCTCCTCCTCCACAGGAAGTCATTCTAAAGAGAGCGGCAGACTTGGTAGAAGCACTCTACGGGATGCCACACAATAACCAGGTGAGACACACACACACACACAAAATGTTCCCACACAGGTCCCCATCCCTCACGCTGACAGTGGGAGGAGTGGAGGTGGAGAAGGGAAGGTATGGGGGAAGGACAGAAAACATTTGATGAATCTATAACCCATGTTTTGCCTCTCCCTCCTCTCAATAACTTTTTTGTATTTATTTTTTATTTTTATTTAACCTTTATTTAACTCTGCAAGTCAATTAAGAACAAATTCTTATTTACAGTGATGGTCTACCAAGAGGCAAAAGGCCTCCTGTGGGGACGGGGGCTGGGATAAAAAATTAAAATGTAGGACAAAACACACATTACGACAAGAGAGACACCACAACACTACATAAAGAGAGACCTAAGACAACAACACAACATGGCAGCAACACATGACAACACAGCATGGTAGCAACACAACATGACAACACAGCATGGTAGCAACACAACATGACAACACAGCATGGTAGCAACACAACATGACAACAACACGGTAGCAGCACAAAGTGGTAGCAGCACAAACATGGTAGAAACGTTAGGCACAGACAACAGCACAAAGGGCCTAAAGGTAGAGACAACAACACATCACGTGACGCAGCCTCAAGTGTCAGTTAGAGTGTCCATGATTGAGTCTTTGAATGTAGAGATGGAGATAAAACTGTCCAGCTCGTTCCAGTTGCTAGCTGCAGCGAACTGAAAAGAGGAGCGACCCAGAGATGTATGTGCTTCGGGGACCGTCTAGATTTAACCTTAGCCTGCAGCTTGGATATGTGCTTAGAGAAAGACAGTGTACCGTCTAGCCATACTCCCAATTACTACAAGCTCTAAACCCTCAGAGGTAGTAATCACACCGTTAGGTGGGGGGAGGGGATGGGGGGACATTCTTCTTACTGAACCACATGACCTTTGTTTTGGAGGTGTTCAGAATAAGATTAAGGGCAGAGAAAGCTTGTTGGACACTAAGAAAGCTTTGTTGTAGAGCGTTTAACACAAAATCCAGGGAGGGGCCAGCTGAGTATAAGACTGTATCATCTGCATATAAATGGATGAGAGCGCTTCCTACTGCCTGAGCTATGTTGTTGATGTAAATTGAGAAGAGCGTGGGGCCTAGGATCGAGCCTTCGGGTACTCCCTTGGTGACAGCCAGTGGCTGAGACAGCAGATGTTCTGACTTTACACATTGCGCTCTTTGAGAGAGGTAGTTAGCAGAAAAAAAACCTCAGCCTTATAGAAGCACTCTATTGCATTTCATTATATTATTTTCTATTCTATTAAATTGTCAGTGGGTGCTGTAGGTGGGTGTGGTGCAGGAATCAGATGCAGGACGCAGAAAGATAAGTCCAATAGACTTTAGTGAACAGCACACTCAAATTCACGAGTCAAACGCCCGGAGGCGAGAAAGTCCGCACACAGGCGAAAACAAAAAGGCGCACAAAACAGTGCGTAAATAACCTCCTAAACAACGAGGAGGAAAATCCGAAATGCACAAGGCAAACAGTAGCGCACAAAACACGACAGCGAAACAATAACACACAAACACAGACACACACAACGAGAACTAAATAGAACACTAACGAGGACTAACTAGACACAGGTGTACAACATCAAGACCAAACCAAACGAACATGAAACATAGATCGGTGGCAGCTAGTACTCGGAGACGACGACCGCCGAAGCCTGCCCGAACCAGGAGGAGGAGCAGCCTCGGCGAAACCGTGACAGTACCCCCCTTGGCGCGCGGCTCCAGCCGTGCGCCGACCCCGGCCTCGGGGACGACCAGGAGGACGTGAGCAGGGCGCGCGGGGATGGTCCCGGTGGAACTCCGACAGGAGAGATGGGTCTAGAGATGTCCCTCGCGGCACCCAGCACCGCTCCTCCGGGCCGTACCCTCTCCACTCCACGAGATACTGGAGACCCCCCATCCGGCGTCTGGAGTCCAAGATGGACCGAACGGTGTACGCTGGAGCCCCCTCGATGTCCAATGGGGGCGGAGGAGCCTCTCCTATCTCATTGTCCTGGAGTGGACCAGCTACCACCGGCCTGAGAAGAGACACATGGAACGAGGGGTTAATATTCTTATATTCAACAGGTAGATGTAACCTATAAAACACCTCGTTCAATCTTCTCAGGACTTTAAAGGGCCCCACAAACCGACGACCCAGCTTCCGGCAGGGCAGGCGGAGGGGCAGGGTTTCTGTAGAGAGCCAGACTCGATCTCGGGTCGCGTACACCGGCCCCTCACTGCGGTGGAGATCGGCGCTCGCCTTGTGACGAAGGACGGCCCGCTGCAGGTGGACGTGGGCAGCGTTCACGTCTCTTCCAAGCGCCTCATCCAATCATCCACCGCAGGGAGCCTCGATCTGGCTCTGCTGCCACGGTGCCAGAACGGCTGGTAACCTAATACACATTGAAAAGGGGTTAGGTTAGTAAGAGGAGTGGCGGAGAGAGTTCTGGGCCATCTCGGCCCAGGGAATGTAACGCGCCCACTCCTCAGGCCGGTCTGGCAATACGACCTCAGAAACCTACCCACATCCTGGTTGACACGTTCCACCTGCCCGTTACTCTCGGGTGGTACCCCGAGTAAGGCTAACCGAGACCCCCAAACGCTCCATAAACGCTCTCCACACACGGGAGGTAAACTGGGGGGCTCGATCAGACACTATATCCCTCGGGGACCCCGTAATGCCGGAAGACGTGGGTAAATAGGGCCTCAGCGGTCTGTAGGGCAGTAGGAAGACCCGACATAGGGAGAAGACGACAGGCCTTAGAGAACCGGTCCACAACAACCAGGATGGTGGTATTCCCCTGAGAGAGGGGAAGGTCTGTTACAAAATCCACCGAGAGGTGGGACCATGGTCGTTGTGGAACGGGTAGGGGCTGTAACTTACCCTGGGCAGATGTGGGCGCCTTACACTGGGCGCACACCGAGCAGGAGGAGACATAAACCCTCACATCCCTAGCCAAAGTAGGCCACCAGTATTTAGTGCTAAGGCAATGCACTGTCCGGCCAATACCGGATGTCCTGAGGAGGGTGACGTGTGAGCCCAGTAGATGAGTCGATCCCGAATCTCGAGCGGAACGTACCTCCGACCCTCAGGACATTTTGGAGGGCTGGGGTCGTGCAAACGCTTCGCTCGATCTCGGCATCGACCTCCCACACCACCGGTGCCACAAGGCAAGACTCCGGTAGGATGGGAGTAGGCTCAACGGACCTCTCCTCCGTGTCATACCGCCGGGACAGTGCATCTGCCTTGCCATTCTGGGACCCAGGGATGTACGTGATTTTAAATACGAACCTGGTGAGAAACATACTCCATCGAGCCTGGCGAGGTTCAGTCTCCTCGCTGCCGGATGTACTCCAGGTTCCGATGGTCAGTCAAAATGAGGAAAGGGTGTTGAGCCCCCTCAAGCCAATGCCTCCACACCTTAAGGGCCTGAACTACAGCTAACAGCTCCTGTCCCCAACGTCATAGTTACGCTCCGCCGGGCTGAGCTTTTGGAGTAAAAGCACAGGGGGCGGAGTTTAGGTGGCGAGCCGGACCGTTGAGAAGCACGGCTTCTATGCCAGCCTCAGACGCGTCCACCTCAACCTGAAAGGAATTGTGGGATCCGGATGCGCCAGCACCGGAGCCGACGTAAACAGGTCCTTCAGTCTCCCCAAAGGCCCTGTCCGCATCAGCCGACCACTGCAGGCGCACCGGACCCCCCTTTCAGAAGGGGCGTGATGGGAGCTGCCACCTGTCCAAAACCCCGGATAAACCTCCGGTAGTAATTCGCAAAGCCCAAGAACTGCTGCACCTCTTTTACAGTGGTTGGAGTTTGCCAATTACGCACAGCGTACACACGATCCACCTCCATACTCACCCCTGACGGACAACCGATAACCCAAAAAGGAGACCGATTCCTGGAAAAACAGACATTTCTCTGCCTTGACATATAGGTCGTGCTCCAACAGCCTCCTCAATACACGTCGCACCAGGGTTACATGCTCGGCTCCGGGTAGACGAGTACACCAGAATATCATCAATGTACCACGACCACCCCTTGTCCCTGCATATCCCGGAAAATGTCATCTACAAAGGATTGAAAGACTGATGGAGCATTCATCAACCCATATGGCATGACAAGATATTGAAATGACCTGACGTGGTACTAAACGGCTGTTTTCCATTCATCGCCCTCCCTAATGCGCACCAAGTTATACGCGCTCCTGAGATCAATTTTGTGGAAAACCGCGCCCATGCAATGACTCCGTCATGGTCGCAATCAGAGGGAGTGGATAACTGTATTTCACAGTAATCTGATTGAGACCACGGTAATCAATGCACGGGCGCAACCCTCCATCTTTCTTTTTCACAAAAAGAAACTCGAAGAGGCGGGAGAAGTGGAAGGGCCGAATGTATCCCTGTCTCAAAGATTCGGCTATGTAGGTCTCCATAGCTTTTCTCTCCTCCTGAGACAAAAGGATACACATGGCTCCGTGGGAGCGCTGCTCCTGCCTGGAGATCAATCGCACAATCCCCTGTCTATGGGGAGGCAACTGCGTCGCCCTAGTTTTGCTAAACACAAGAGCTAAATCCCCATATTCAGGCGGAATGTGCAATGCGGGCACTTGGTTTGGACTTTCCACCGAAGTCGCCCCACGGAAACACCCAGACATCGCCCCTCACACTGAGCAGACCACCCATCGAGAGCCCTCTGTTGCCACGAAATAGCAGGGTTATGGGTGCTTAACCAGGAATCCCCAGCACCACTGGGTACGCAGGAGAGTCGATCAGATACAGCTGTATAGTCTCTTCATGACCCCCTGCGCACACATCCTAAGTGGCGCTGTGACTTCCCAGATCAACCCCGACCCCAACGGACGGCTATCTAAGGCATGAACGGGAAAAGGTTTGTCAACGGGTAGGAGAGGGATCCCTAACTCTAAACAAAACTTTCGATCAACAAAATTCCCAGCTGCGCCTGAATCTACTAGCACCTTATGCTGGGAATGAGGTGCAACCTGTGGAAAACCAACAGGTATACAAAAGTGCGCAACAGAAAGCTCTGGGTAGGTGGGGCGTCTACTCACCTGGGAGGCCCCCAGTGCGTGGCCTGTTGTCTTCTCCCCCGGAGAACCCTCCCCAGCACCTGGCCGCAGTGTGCCCTCCACGACCGCACTTGGTGCAGGAGACAGGCCCCTCGGGCTCCTCCTACTCCGTTCTCTAGCGCCGGCACCACCCGAGCTCCATAGGGCTCGGCTCGGAGGTGCCGGAGGGCGGAATGGACGGACCCCCTCGGGGACGTCCACGGGTGGCCAGCAGGGTGTCTAAACGGATGGACATATCAACCAACTGGTCGAAAGTCAGATGGGTATCCCTGCAGGCCAACTCTCGTTGAACGTCCTCCCGGAGGCTACACGAAAATGGTCAATGAGAGCCCGTTCATTCCACCCTGCATCCGCCGCTAGAGTCCGGTACTCTAAAGCAAACGCCTGTGTGCTCCTCCTCCCCTGTCTCAAGTGGGACTAGCCGCTCCCCCGCCACTTTGCCCTCAGGTGGATGGTCAAACACGGCCTTGAAGCGGCGGGAGAACTTCGGCGTAGGAGATGGTGTTGGCGTCCATCTTCTCCACTCAGCGTTAGCCCACTCCAACGCCTTTCCCGGGAGAGACAGGAGATGAGGCGGAAACGCTCGTGTCCCGAGGGCACCGGGTGTACAGTGGCCAGGTAGAGCTCCACCTGCAGGAGAAACCCTGACACCCGGCAGCTGTTCCGTCATACGCCCTCGGGAGCGAGCCGAATCCTCCTGGGTTCCGGACCTGGGGCTGGTGGACCGGCCGATGGGGTGGACAGGGTAGGTGGAGGTGTGGGTACCCTGCTGGCTTCCCATCGGTGCAGGGTGTTGATCACGTCCTGTAGAGCGGTCTCCAGTTGTCTTATCTGGCCTCCTGCCAATGGATATGCTCCTCGAGCGACACCGGTGTCACAGCCGATCCTGCTGATTCCATAATGGTGTGTTATTCTGTCAGTGGGTGCTGTAGGTGGGTGTGGTGCAGGAATCAGATGCAGGACGCAGAAAGATAAGTCCAATAGACTTTAGTGAACAGCACACTCAAATTCACGAGTCAAACGCCCGGAGGCGAGAAAGTCCGCACACAGGCGAAAACAAAAAGGCGCACAAAACAGTGCGTAAATAACCTCCTAAACAACGAGGAGGAAAATCCGAAATGCACAAGGCAAACAGTAGCGCACAAAACACGACAGCGAAACAATAACACACAAACACAGACACACACAACGAGAACTAAATAGAACACTAACGAGGACTAACTAGACACAGGTGTACAACATCAAGACCAAACCAAACGAACATGAAACATAGATCGGTGGCAGCTAGTACTCCGGAGACGACGACCGCCGAAGCCTGCCCGAACCAGGAGGAGGAGCAGCCTCGGCCGAAACCGTGACATAAATGACCAAGCCGTTCTGACATGTCTCTCTATCAGGAGATGTTTCTGAAGCGGGCAGCAGACATGGCAGAGGCATTGTATACGACGGTGCCACACGGTCACAACCAGTTGACCGGGCTGGGCAGCGGCTCCGTCCACGCCGGCATGATGGCAGTCAACTCCTTCCCCGGGTCAGAGGTCACACAGACAGCCAATCAGGGTGAGCCAAAACACAGGAACCAGGAAGTTACATGGTTTTGTGTAATGTATGAAAACTACTCATATCTGTTTTATCTTTTTGTCTCTGTCTCTCTGTCTCTCTCTCTTCTTTCTCTTTATTTATCTCTCTCTTTCTTCATTTCTATCTCTCTCTCTGTCTCTCCTCACTCTTCCCCCCATCCCCCCTCCTCTCTCGCTCTCTCTCCTTCCCTCTCTCCCCTGTCTCCCCCTCCTCTGTCTCTCCTCTCTCCCCTCTCTACCTCTAGGTTACAGTAGGAGTAGCAGCAGTGTATCTCCTCATGGTTATGTCCCCAGCACCACTCCACAGCAGACCAGCTACAGCTCTGTGTCCACTAGCATGAACGGCTACACTAACTCTGGCATGACCACGCTAGGAACCTCACCCAACTTCCTCAACGGGTCAGCCGCCAACTCACCCTACGCTAGTGAGTACCACACTACACTGTCCACACTACACCCTCCACACTATACCCTACGCCAGAGAGTAACACACTAAGCAGTGGCATGTAAATCTTGGTGGGGCAAACAAAACAATGTGGGATGCGTGCCAGCAAAGCCACTACACAACACAACACTAAACAATACATTAATTGCACTATAACAGTGACAAACTGTGCCCACAAACTGTTAGGGCCTACATGTCCCAACAGCAGAGTCCCAACAGCAGTCCCAACACCTTAACACTGCTACACCTGGCTATCAGCGGAGCCTTGTCTGGCAGCGAAACAGTTAATTCAGCCTCATTTACTGCCTTTTAAAAAAACATAGCTGATATGGCTGCTTGCTTAAACAAATGTGGTTTCTAATGACAATTGAGATGTACAAACTATGGCATAAGGGAACGACAAGCGGATAAGAGGCAATCCGTAATTTTGATTAAGACATAGTCAATATAACTATTTGTTCAGCACTTCTGAAATGTACAGCGACAGAATTCAGAACATGGGCCGTTCTTACAGTATTCTCCCTGTACACCAAGTCAGAACCGTAGGATAAATAAAGGGGGCATATAAGCAGACAATGAAAGCTCTTACAATATTCGATTATTACATTTCTCTAAAACAAGTTATAGGCTCCATGTGCACCACCACGTCAGAACAGTAGGTGAAATTAAGAGGGGAAAATAGACCAAATTATTAGGGTGAGGCACATGGGCTACTAACAGCTTACTACACAACATACACTTAGTATTACTTTCTTAGCTACAGTATACATATCTCCCTGCATACTACATCATTTATGCAGCAGCATACAATACATTTTTGGACTCACCTTGTTGTGCTGTGCTCAACAGGAAGGTGGTGCGGCGGTCCTTCGTGGGCAAATTTTGTCATCAGACTTTGTCATCAAAGTCTGTCATTCTCTGGATTTATGGTGCTTTCAAGACAACTCAGAAAAAGACAAGGTCGAATCATGATGACATCAGTGATCTTCAGATCGTAGCTCTAGAAAGAGGCCCGAGTTCCGGATTTACAATTCCGAGTCGGATGACCGTTAATAAACGTATTTTCCCAGTCAGACCTCGTTTTTTCCCGAGTTTCCAGTTGTCTTGAACTAATTGAAGTCAAGTTTTCGCAGTTCTGAGTTAACAGTTGTTTTGAGCACGGCACAAATCATGCTTCATTGACAGCATTGCCAATGTTGAATGTTTATCATTTTAAGCTTGGAAAAGAGACCCTTATTCCCAGATTTGGGACCACACAGCCTCTCCACTGAAAAGCAGGCTAGTGATTGCTTTGCAATGCTTGCAGTTAGCCACTGATTCATTCCAAACCATTCATTGTTGAATTTGCGATTTCCAACTTGTTGTGTAATGTTTATGTCCAATGGCCGATGAGCACCGATACATTTTATCTATAATTTCTCTTCATTAATTCTCTTCATATGACAAGGATTAAAAAGTATTTTCCAGTAGATTGTCGACTTGATTCATGATGATGACTGCTAGCTAAGATTTAGAAAGTATGATGTTGACATGATCAGTCCAATCAATGCTACTGTAGATATAATGTGATTTGACGTCATTTTATCTGTGGCCAATGACCTTGAGCCTTCTTGGATGGGCACCACTAATATAACTATGGCAGCACCCAAGGGGCTTGCATTTTCAAGCTCTACCCTTAGACTTGGCGGTGACGTAGTGTCCCCATGAGTGACAGAACACTGAGCCAATCACGGCGCAACTAGAGAACATTACCAACACCTTCGCTCCGTATTTTCCGCTGGCTGCCCCACCACCACAGAAAGCACTGAGCTAGACTGAAACACCGATTAAAGGCCATGTTGTATGCTTATAACTAATGATGTAGACGTGCTAGATAGTGACAAAATGCCAAAATAACATGCAAAACAGGCAAGACCCCCAACCAACCCCCCAAAAGAAAGTATTTGTATTTTTTATCTGCCCCACCTGCCCTGAATGACGGGTCGCCACTGACTCCACATTATATCCTACGCCCTACATCCTGCGCCCTACATCCTGCACCCTACATCCTGCGCCCTACATCCTGCGCCCTACATCCTGCGCCCTACATCCTGCGCCCTACATCCTGCGCCCTACATCCTGCGCCCTACATCCTACGCCCTACATCCTGCGCCCTACATCCTACGCCCTACATCCTGCGCCCTACATCCTGCGCCCTACATCCTACGCCCTACATCCTGCGCCCTACATCCTGCGCCCTACATCCTGCGCCCTACATCCTGCACCCTACATCCTATGCCCTACGATAAAAAGAGTGAGAGAGCTATAGAAGAGAGAAAAGTACAATGAAAAAGAAAGGGGTGGTGAAAGACCATCGGTTTCTTTAAGAGCACCCTTTATCGGCGTGTTAGAACAGACTGTCTATAATGGCTGTTCTCATTCTCTCTCCTCTTCCCCCCTACATTAAAGACGCTTAATTAAATCAATAAACTAATTGCGGGAGAAGCAATTCCATTCCAGCTCTTTGATTCTCTTGGATGTTAACACGTATTTTAACATGCTCAAACGGCCCAGCGATGACAGCAGACACTTTCAATCAAACACACACACACACAGAGACACACGCACACTACGCAGACACTTTTGATCAATGCCTTCCTGCTGGCCGGCTTAGTACTTCCAATTGTCATTAATTGATTTGTTAGACCCCCCCATAAGTGGATTATGGCTGTGTCCCAAATGGAATTATATTGCCTGCATACTGCCCTATGTGCCCTGGTCAAAGGTAGTGCAGTATATAGGCTGCCATGTGCAGTATATAGGGTGCCATTTGGGATGGAGCTTATGACTTTACTTGGTGGTGGTGGTAAGGGTTTGTCAGGACGGGCAGAGCTATAAAATTTAACTGAGCATATTTTGTGCTTTGGGAACCTATCTCTTTTAATGTATCCACACTGTTCCCACAACCTAAAAATAATTCTGGGAACCTTTAAAGAACTCAGAAAGGCTGCTCTGTCAACATTCTTGCAACATCAAAGGAATTTTTTGTGCACCCTGATACAAACATTATCTGAATGTCAGCACAACTGGACAGTTTTAGTGTTTTGGGAGCCTATCTCTGTCCTGCAGTTGTATTTGGTACAAATCATTCCTTAAGTTCTGGACCTCAGCTGGTAATGAATGGTGTGGCTGTTGAACAAGTTGAGGAGACAACATTTCTTGCAGTTACCTTATATTGTAAACTGTCGTGGTCAAAACATATAGATTCAATGGTTGTAAAGATGGGGAGAGGTCTGTCTGTAATAAAGAGATGCACACTCTACAAAGCAAGTCTGCAGGCTCTAGTTTTGTCTTATCTTGATTATTGTCCAGTTGTGTGGTCAAGTGCTGCAAAGAAAGACCTAGTTAAGCTGCAGCTGGTCCAGAACAGAGCGGCATGTCTCGCTCTTCATTGTAATCAGAGGGCTGATATAAATACTATGCATGCCAGTCTCTCTTGGCTAAGAGTTGAGGAGAGACTGACTGCATCACTACTTCTTTTTATAAGAAACATTCATGTGTTGAAAATCCCAAATTGTTTGCATAGTCAACTTACACACAGGTCTGACACACACCCTTACCCCACCAGACACGCCACCAGGGGTCTTTTCACAGTCCCCAAATCCAGAACAAATTCAAGAAAGCGTACAGTATTATATAGAGCCATTATTGCATGGAACTCTGTTCCATCTCATATTGCTCAAATGAACAGCAACCCTGGTTTAAAAAAAATATAACTGATAAAGCAACACCTCACGGCACAACGCCTCTCCCCTATTTGACCTAGATAGATTGTGTCTGTGTATTTTTTTTGTTGTTGATGTAGTTCTGTAGTTCAGTTTTTTGTGTTTTGGGAACATATCTTTTGTGATGTCCCCACACTGTTCCCACCAGGCTGTTAGAACAACCTAATGAAACATTCTGGGAACCTTTTAAAGAACAGACAAAATGTGTTCTGGGAACATTCTTGCAACATCAGGTGAATGTTTGATAAAAAATATTGTATTTTCATCAGCACGACAGGACAGTTTTGTGTTATGAGAACATTTGCTGCAACCTAGCGAATGTTCTGGGAACTTTCACAGAACCAATTTTGGTTTGCTAGAAAAACATTACTGGTATATTGTGTTATTACATTATCTGGAAACCTAATGACAACTTTTGGGGAATGTTCTGTGGTGGTTGTTACAGATGTTGTGCACAACATGTTAGTGAATGTTAGGAGAACATTCCAAGGATATTTAATTTAAAACATATATATATTTATTTTTTAATGTTTTCATCATAATTGTTAGATAAAGCCCTAACTAGAACTGAGTGGGAATCTTAGCTAATGTTCTGGGAATGTTCCCGGTTTGCTGGGTTGTCTGTAAGATCTATAACAGCTGAACTGAGTCCTGTTGTCTGTAAGATCTATAACAGCTGAACTGAGTCCTGTTGTCTGTAAGATCTATAACAGCTGAACTGAGTCCTGTAGTCTGTAAGATCTATAACAGCTGAACTGAGTCCTGTTGTCTGTAAGATCTATAACAGCTGAACTGAGTCCTGTTGTCTGTAAGATCTATAACAGCTGAACTGAGTCCTGTTGTCTGTAAGATCTATAACAGCTGTCTTTTTTATCCCTCCTGTTGTCATCCGTTGACCAGTCCCCTTCTGTTCCTCTCGCCTCCCCATCCTCTGTTCCCGTCCCTCTTTCTAACCCTCTCTCTATCCTCCTTGTCCCTCTTTTCTTTCCTACCCTCAATCCCACTCTCTCTCCCCTTTCCTTCTTTCTTTCCACCTATTCTCCCCCTCCCTCTCTCCTACCTATCCCTCCTCTTTTGCGCTCTCTCTCTCTCTCTCTCTCTCTCTCTCTCTCTCTCTCTCTCTCTCTCTCTCTCTCTCTCTCTCTCTCTCTCTCTCTCTCTCTCTCTCTCTCTCTCTCTCTCTCTCTCTCTCTCTCTCTCTCTCTCTCTCTCTCTCTCTCTCTCTCTCTCTCTCTCTCTCTCTCTCTCTCTCTCTCTCTCTCTCTCTCTCTCTCTCTCTCTCTCCTCTCTCTCTCTCTCTCCCCCCCCCCCCCATGCTCCCCCAGTCGTTCCCTCCAGTCCCACCATGGCCTCCTCCACCAATCTTCCCTCTAACTGCAGTAGTTCTTCAGGTATCTTCTCCTTCTCTCCGGCCAACATGGTGTCTGCTGCGGTCAAACAGAAGAGCGCCTTCGCCCCCGTTGTACGGCCGCAGACCTCCCCTCCACTCACCTGCACCAGCGCTATTGCTAACGGACTGCAAGGTAAGCTAGCATGTTGGCTAGTTAACATGTAATTAGTTTATGGCCTGTTGGTGAGTTAGCTAGAGTCAAGCCAACTCTACACCTCTCTCGATACCCCCATCCCCTTTTATAATAATGTTGTGGTTTTCTTTCCCCTCCTCTCCCACTTTTCCCTCTTCTTCTTCTTCTTCTTCTTCTTCTTCTTCTTCTTCTTCTTCTTCTTCTTCTTCTTCTTCTTCTTCTTCTTCTTCTTCTTCTTCTTCTTATTCCTTCTCTGCCTCTCTTTCTCCCCCCTCTTTCTATCTCCCTCCCCTCCAGTAGATCAGTCTTTTGTGGACTCCTCCTCCAGCTCTCTACAGGGTCTGTCCTTCTCCTGAAGTATGTTAGCTCTCTCTCTTTCTTCATTTAATAACCCATCCATCCTTCTCTTCTCCTCCTTCTTTTCTGTTGATTATATAGGTTCACTCCATCCTCCATCATTCCATAGCCACATGACTTCATTTTCTCTGTGTTTGTCTTCCTCTTGTCCAGTTGTTTCTCATATAATGAGAGGGACCCAGTGGTGTGTTGCGGCTAATACTAAGCTAGCTGAAAATAGCTTTATAGTTTAGCCCTTCAGAGAGGCCCGTTGTGTTGACTTTGTGGGTCATGAGAAAAAAACCTAAATCCTTTAGGTTGGTCACAGCAGGGAAACAGTGAATCATTTGGGAACTACTGCTTTAGTCTACCATAAGGTCTATCCACTGCTTTAGTCTACCATAAGGTCTATCCACTGCTTTATTCTACCATAAGGTCTATCCACTGCTTTAGTCTGCCATAAGGTCTATCCACTGCTTTAGTCTGCCATAAGGTCTATCCACTGTTTTAGTCTACTATAAGGTCCATACAGGTTGATAGAGGTGCTCTCTCCCTCTTGCCACTCTTCCACTCTTCCACTCTTCCTCTCTTCCACTCTTCTACTCTTCCACTCTTCCACTCTCCTCTCTTCCACTCTTCCACTCTCCTCTCTTCCACTCTTCTTCTCTTCCTCTCTTCCACTTTTCCACTTTTCCACTCTTCCTCTCTTCCTCTCTTCCTCTCTTCCTCTCCTCTCTTCCTCTCTCCTCTCTTCCACTTTTCCTCTCTTCCTCTCTTCCACTCTCCTCTCTTCCACTTTTCCACTCTTCCACTCTTCCACTCTTCCATTCTCCTCTCTTCCACTCTCCTCTCTTCCACTCTTCCACTCTTCCTCGCTCCTCTCTTCCTCTCTTCCACTCTTCCTTTCTCCTCTCTTCCACTCTCCTCTCTTCCACTTTTCCTCTCTTCCACTCTTCCTCTCTTCCAATCTTCCTCTCTTCCACTCTTCCACTCTTCCACTCTTCCACTCTTCCTCTCTTCCTCTCTTCCACTCTTCCACTCTTCCTTTCTCCTCTCTTTCCACTCTTCCTCTCTTCCACTCTTCCTCTCTTCCTTTCTCCTCTCTTCCACTCTCCTCTCTTCCACTTTTCCTCTCTTTCCACTCTTCCTCTCTTCCAATCTTCCTCGCTTCCACTCTTCCACTCTTCCACTCTTCCTCTCTTCCACTCTTCCACTCTTCCTTTCTCCTCTCTTCCACTCTCCTCTCTTCCACTCTTCCTCTCTTCCCCTCTTCCACTCTTCCACTCTTCCTTTCTCCTCTCTTCCTCTCTTCCACTCTTCCACTCTTCCTTTCTCCTCTCTTTCCACTCTTCCTCTCTTCCACTCTTCCTCTCTTCCTTTCTCCTCTCTTCCACTCTTCCTCTCTTCCTCTCTCCATGTTGATGAAAGCTGACCACAGTGACCTGGCCATCGGTCTGCTGCTCAGACTCACAGAAACACAAACACACAGAAACACACACACACACACAGCTCCTTCTTTAATCCCACAGAGCTGGAGACATTTAGGACATAAGCAGAGAATTAGTGGATTGGAGCAGGACAGGAATCAATACAGGGTCAAAATGTTGTATGAAATATTCCCTCTGTTGTTGTCTCCGTGTAAAGGGGGAGGGGGAGTGAGGATATGGCCTCAAGGGGGAGAGGAGGGGGAGGAGGGGGAAGGAGAACAGGGGTGAGGAGGGGAGGGAGAGAAAAAGCTTGTGTTTGAGAGGGAGCATAAGGGAAGTTAAGGGGAGAGGTTGATTAGAAGAAAACCAACTGACTATGTTCTTCACTGTCTATAAAACCAGTCACATCAATACCACAGTCATGACTCCAAACTAAATCTATTCACACATCAAAAACAACTTCCATTAACCATGAGCCTATTCATTTTCCCTATTTCCTGTCTCCACTAGAGTGTTGAGATGATGCTGTGTTGATCTCTCATCTCTCTCATCACTGTGTTGTCTTCATGTTGGCACTATAAGAGAGTTGCACAATAATGCAACACAATCAGTGGCGTATCGCAGTTTCGCGGGGTCCCTTCGCAAGATCTGAGCAGTTTTACAGCTAATTTCCTGTAGGGGCAATGTCATGAACCCTAAAAGTTCCAGAATGGGGTGACAATGGCAGCCATATTGGTCAGGGGGAAATTCAAAGCAGTCTAATTGGAATGAATGGCAGTAGAGGCAGAATCCTGATTTTACTAATGCAGGAAAATACAAATAAGGCATGGATATATCAGAAATTGTGTTATACAATTATTGTCAACCTAAAATATTGTCATATAATCAGAAATACATTTTGTACGGGTGTTATACATATTTTCTTATACATAGCCTCTAAAATATATGTACACAAACCATTATAAAAGAACAGAGCCCATGCAGGTGTGTGTGGTATGCCAGTGAACACAAACCAAAGGGTTACAGTTAACAGGCCTTAAATGGCACCCTATTCCCTACATAGTGCACTACTTGGCCATGGTCAAAAGTAGTGCACTACATAGGGAATTGGGGGCAATGGGAGAGTCTTGGAAGAGCTGGTTAGACCACAGCATAGCATGCAGAGATTCTGAAAACACAATGAGAGTGGAATGCTGTTTCAACTGCAGCCTTTGTGTGCCAAGTTGGCGGAGACATAGAGGGATATTTGAGGGGGTGAGCAAGAGAGGGAGAGAGAGAGCGAGAAGAGGTAGAGAGAGAGAGAGAGAGAGAGAGAGAGAAAAGACGTAGAGAGAGAGAGAGAGAGAGAGAGAGAGAGAGATCTTTGTACACCAGATGTTATGTGACTGTTCTGATGACGGATGAAACACAGACTGACCTCTCTCTTTCGCGCTCTCTCTGTTTCTTTCTTTCTTTCTTTCTTTCTTTCTTTCTTTCTTTCTTTCTTTCTTTCTTTCTTTCTTTCTTTCTTTCTTTCTTTCTTTCTTTCTATCTCTCTACCTCTCTCTCTCCCGCTACCTCTCTGTCTCTGTCTCACTTCTCTTCCTCTCTTCCCAAAAACAGTGATTCCCAGGATGATTGTTCCATCCATGTAGATCTGTGAACGTTGAGAATTTGGGAATGTTGACAGGGAGAGAACATGTCTGACGTGTCTCTGTGTTACACTCCACCCCTCTGCACCTGAACAGAACACTGAACTCAAAATGGAAGCCTTGTTAAATACGGGCCTTTCTAGAAGGAATCTCATTGGAAGGAAGAAGGAAGAAGAAGAGGACAAAAATAACATTTTTTGATGTCATTTCCTTCCCGGTGAATTTGTGAAAAAATAAAGTTATTTAAATTGAATTGAATTGAATTTAATTTAATGTAATTTCATTGAGGAAGGACTGTAAATGTCTCATGACCCTTTCCACACCACAATTGAGTGACAATATTACTGACCTCATGGCCCTGACCACACCACAATTCAGTGACAATATGACTGACCTTTTTTATTTATTTTTATGCATATTTATTGGTATAATGTTTAAGTATGATATGTTGTATGCCTTCTTCACATACAAACAACACTGAAGCTGATTGTCTATAATGGTTTGTGTAAGTGGATAGCTCTAACATGACTGGATAGGAGTTAACATGGGTTGTAACAAAGCTGTCTCATATCAGTTTACATTTAGTAACTGTAAATAATTACTGTATAGCCTCAAAACACAATTAAAATTATAATGTCCATATACTGGATGGTCAGTCCTTGCAACCATAGCCCTGTCTATGAATTTGAGAGTGGTTACATTTCTCCATCTCTCAGCTTTTTACTGAAACTGGTGGGGACCATCCTTTGTTATTTTTTCAACTGCGGATTGTCCCTTTAAAGGATTCAAACAGACTAAGCTGGAAGATAACTTCTACAATTGTTGCTTCTAACTTATCACAGAAATAGAATCAGAGACGTGCAATTCCCTTTTAGTTTCAATCAGAAAATAAATTTTTATGAAATATCAGATTAGAAGTACAATTTATGTAATATATTTGTGTGTATAAATATCAAAATGATGGGTTTATGATTTATTTTACTTTGTTTTACCAAAGTTATACTTTAAAATATAATATAAACATTAATATATCTTAATGCAGCTCTCGACACAGATGGTCATTTCACTGTCAAGCTCTTATCATCTATACTTTGCAAAAATAGAAGCACGGATTTGGATACAAAACAGGGATTTCTGTATAAAGTTATCATTTAAATAATGTATTTATCTTTTGAATTTGTACATTTTACATTGCTTCTTGACCCTAATTCTAGTTTGTTCTGTGTTAGTTTAAAAGTGTCCAAGTGTCACAGAGTTATGTTTTGTCACCCACTATTTAAATGTGATCTCACATATTTTATTTTGTGCCTAGTTTATTTGGTGCTGTATTGTCTAGCCATGCATCCATTTGTTATTTCCCATCCAAAAATGTTGTCTATTTTTTATTTATTTGTAGGTTAATAAAACTTTAGTTTTTCCTGATTTGAAAATGTTTTTTTAAATGTTATGTCCAAAAGCAGCATCTTATTCTGATAGCAGTTGGTTTGGATTCCACCCAACTGTCCTTTTCTAATCTAAACTCCAAAGTCCAAACATCAATCCATGCAGGACCCTGGTTACCACTTTACACACACTCAACCGTTTCCTCTTCTCCCACTCCTCCACTTCTTCTCCCTCTCCCTCTCATCCCTTTTCTCCATCTCTCCTCTTCTTCTCTCCCTGTCTTTTCCTCCAACCGCTGACCGATCAAAGGGTCTCCTAAACAATCTTTGTATTGTTTTCTTTCTCTACAGTGCCTTGCAAAAGTATTCATCCCCCTTGGCGTTTTTCCTATTTTGTTGCATTACAACCTGTAATTTAAATGGATTTTTATTTGGATTTCATGTAATGGACATACACAAAATAGTCCAAATTGGTGATGTAAAATGAAAAAATTTTAAACAATTAATAACGGAAAAGTGGTGCGTGCATACAGTGGGGAAAAAAAGTATTTAGTCAGCCACCAATTGTGCAAGTTCTCCCACTTAAAAAGATGAGAGAGGCCTGTAATTTTCATCATAGGTACACGTCAACTATGACAGACAAATTGAGGGAAAAAAAATCCAGAAAATCCCATTGTAGGATTTTTAATGAATTTATTTGCAAATTATGGTGGAAAATAAGTATTTGGTCACCTACAAACAAGCAAGATTTCTGGCTCTCACAGACCTGTAACTTCTTCTTTCAGAGGCTCCTCTGTCCTCCACTCGTTACCTGTATTAATGGCACCTGTTTGAACTTGTTATCAGATAAAATACACCTGTCCACAACCTCAAACAGTCACACTCCAAACTTCACAATGGCCAAGACCAAAGAGCTGTCAAAGGACACCAAAAACAAAATTGTAGACCTGCACCAGGCTGGGAAGACTGAATCTGCAATAGGTAAGCAGCTTGGTTTGAAGAAATCAACTGTGGGAGCAATTATTAGGAAATGGAAGACATACAAGACCACTGATAATCTCCCTCGATCTGGGGCTCCACGCAAGATCTCACCCCGTGGGGTCAAAATGATCACAAGAACGGTGAGCAAAATCCCAGAACCACACGGGGGGACCTAGTGAATGACCTGCAGAGAGCTGGGACCAAAGTAACAAAGCCAACCATCAGTAACACACTACGCCGCCAGGGACTCAAATCCTGCAGTGCGAGACGTGTCCCCCTGCTTAAGCCAGTACATGTCCAGGCCCGTCTGAAGTGCATTTGGATGATCCAGAAGAGGATTGGGAGAATGTCATATGGTCAGATGAAACCAAAATATAACTTTTTGGTAAAAACTCAACTCGTCATGTTTGGAGGACAAAGAATGCTGAGTTGCATCCAAAGAACACCATACCTACTGTGAAGCATGGGGTTGGAAACATCATGCTTTGGGGCTGTTTTTCTGCAAAGGGACCAGGACGACTGATCCGTGTAAAGGAAAGAATGAATGGGGCCATGTATCGTGAGATTTTGAGTGAAACCCTCCTTCCATCAGCAAGGGCATTGAAGATGAAACGTGGCTGGGTCTTTCAGCATGACAATGATCCCAAACACACCGCCCGGGCAACGAAGGAGTGGCTTCGTAAGAAGCATTTCAAGGTCCTGGAGTGGCCTAGCCAGTCTCCAGATCTCAACCCCATAGAAAATCTTTGGAGGGAGTTGAAAGTCTGTGTTGCCCAGCGACAGCCCCAAAACATCACTGCTCTAGAGGAGATCTGCATGGAGGAATGGGCCAAAATACCAGCAACAGTGTGTGAAAACCTTGTGAAGACTTACAGAAAACGTTTGACCTGTGTCATTGCCAACAAAGGGTATATAACAAAGTATTGAGAAACTTTTGTTATTGACCAAATACTTATTTTCCACCATCATATGCCAATAAATTCATTAAAAATCCTACAATGTGATTTTCTGGAAAAAATTTTCTCATTTTGTCTGTCATAGTTGACGTGTCCCTATGATGAAAATTACAGGCCTCTCTCATCTTTTTAAGTGGGAGAACTTGCACAATTGGTGGCTGACTAAATACTTTTTTTCCCCACTGTATATATTCACCCCCTTTGCTATGAAGCCCCTAATTAAGATCTGGTGCAACCAATTACCTTCAGAAGTCACATATTTAGTAAAATAAAGTCCACCTGTGTGAAATCTAAGTGTCACATGATCTCAGTATATACAGTGGGGGAAAAAAGTATTTAGTCAGCCACCAATTGTGCAAGTTCTCCCACTTAAAAAGATGAGAGAGGCCTGTAATTTTCATCATAGGTACATGTCAACTATGACAGACAAAATGAGAAAAAAAATCCAGAAAATCACATTGTAGGATTTTTAATGAATTTATTTGCACATTTTAATGTAAAAAAAAGTATTTGGTCAATAACAAAAGTTTCTCAATACTTTGTTATATACCCTTTGTTGGCAATGACACAGGTCAAACGTTTTCTGTAAGTCTTCACAAGGTTTTCACACACTGTTGCTGGTATTTTGGCCCATTCCTCCATGCAGATCTCCTCTAGAGCAGTGATGTTTTGGGGCTGTCGCTGGGCAACACAGACTTTCAACTCCCTCCAAAGATTTTCTATGGGGTTGAGATCTGGAGACTGGCTAGGCCACTCCAGGACCTTGAAATGCTTCTTACGAAGCCACTCCTTCGTTGCCCGGCGGTGTGTTTGGGATCATTGTCATGCTGAAAGACCCAGCCACGTTTCATCTTCAATGCCCTTGCTGATGGAAGGAGGTTTTCACTCAAAATCTCACGATACATGGCCCCATTCATTCTTTCCTTTACACGGAACAGTCGTCCTGGTCCCTTTGCAGAAAAACAGCCCCAAAGCATGATGTTTCCACCCCTATGCTTCACAGTAGGTATGGTGTTCTTTGGATGCAACTCAGCATTCTTTGTCCTCCAAACACGACGAGTTGAGTTTTTACCAAAAAGTTCTATTTTGGTTTCATCTGACGATATGACATTCTCCCAATCCTCTTCTGGATCATCCAAATGCACTCTAGCAAACTTCAGATGGGCCTGGACATGTACTGGCTTAAGCAGGGGGACACGTCTGGCACTGCAGGATTTGAGTCCCTGGCGGCGTAGTGTGTTACTGATGGTAGGCTTTGTTACTTTGGTCCCAGCTCTCTGCAGGTCATTCACTAGGTCCCCCGTGTGGTTCTGGGATTTTTGCTCACCGTTCTTGTGATCATTTTGACCCCACGGGGTGAGATCTTGCGTGGAGCCCCAGATCGAGGGAGATAATCAGTGGTCTTGTATGTCTTCCATTTCCTAATAATTGCTCCCACAGTTGATTTCTTCAAACCAAGCTGCTTACCTATTGCAGATTCAGTCTTCCCAGCCTGGTGCAGGTCTACAATTTTGTTTCTGGTGTCCTTTGACAGCTCTTTGGTCTTGGCTATAGTGGAGTTTGGAGTGTGACTGTTTGAGGTTGTGGACAGGTGTCTTTTATACTGATAACAAGTTCAAACAGGTGCTATTAATACAGGTAACGAGTGGAGGACAGAGGAGCCTCTTAAAGAAGAAGTTACAGGTCTGTGAGAGCCAGAAATCTTGCTTGTTTGTAGGTGTCCAAATATTTATTTTCCACCATAATTTGCAAATAAATTCATTAAAAATCCTACAATGTGATTTTCTGGATTTTTTTCTTCCCAATTTGTCTGTCATAGTTGACGTGTACCTATGATGAAAATTGCAGGCCTCTCTCATCTTTTTAAGTGGGAGAACTTGCACAATTGGTGGCTGACTACATACTTGTTTTCCCCACTGTATACACCTGTTCTGAAAGGCCCCAGAGTCTGCAACAACACTAAGCAAGGGGCACCACCAAGCAAGCGGCACCATGAAGACCAAGGAGCTACCAAACAGGTCAGGGACAAAGTTGTGGAGAAGTACAGATCAGCGTTGGGTTATAAAAAAATATCAGAAACTTTGAACATCCCACAAAGCACCATTCAATCCATTATTTAAAAAAATGAAAGAATATGGCACCACAACAAACCTGCCAAGAGAGGGCCGCCCACCAAAACTCATGGACCAGGCAAGGAGGGCATTAATCAGAGAGGCAACAAAGAGACCAAAGATAACCCTGAAGGAGCTGCAAAGCTCCACAGCGGAGATTGGAGTATCTGTCCATAGGAGAGTGGCCAGAAAAAAGCCATTGCTTAAAGAAAAAAATAATGTGTTCAACAAAAGGCATGTGGGAGACTCCCCAAACATATGGAAGAAGGTACTCTGGTCAGATGAGACTAAAATTGAGCTTTTTGGCCATCAAGGAAAACGCTATGTCTGGCGCAAACCCACCACCTCTCATCACCCCGAGAACACCATCCCCACAGTGAAGCATGGTGGTGGCAGCATCATGCTGTGGGGATGTTTTTAATCGGCAGGGACTGGGAAACTGGTCAGAATTGAAGGAATGATGGATGGCGCTAAATACAGGGAAATTCTTGAGGGAAACCTGTTTCAGTCTTCCAGAGATTTGAGACTGGGACGGAGGTTCACCTTCCAGCAGGACAATGACACTAAGCATACTGCTAAAGCAACAATCGAGTGGTTTAAGGGGAAAACATTTAAATGTCTTGGAATGGCCTAGTCAAATCCCAGACCTAAATCCAATTGAGAATCTATGGTATGACTTAAAGATTGCTGTACACCAGCAGAACCCATCCAACTGGAAGGAGCTGGAGCAGTTTTGCCTTGAAGAATGGGCAAAAATCACAGTGGCTAGATGTGCCAAGCTTATAGAGACATACCCCAAGAGACTTGCAGCTGTAATTGCTGCAAAAGGTGGCTCTACAAAGTATTGACTTTGGGGGGGTGAATACTTATGCATGCTAAAGTTTTTTTTTATTCTTATTTCTTGTTTGTTTCACAATAAAAAATATTTTGCATCTTCAAAGTGGTAGGCATGTTGTGTAAATGAAATGATACAAACCCCCAAAAAATCAATTTAAATTCCAGGTTGTAAGGCAACAAAATAGGAAAAATGCCAAGGGGGGTGAATACATTCGCAAGCCACTGTATATCTTTCTCTCGATCTTTCTCTCTATCGGTCCGCTGTGCGTCTTCAAGCTGTTGCCTGACAGAGAATAGGACTCTCTGTTCTTGAGAGTTTTGTGTAGTCTTTAGAAAACACCCATTGATGCAGAAGACTACCTGTTAATAGACGTGTGATGCTTTCACCATGCTGTTCAGATCTAGGAGGGGTTGGTGTCTATTTTTTTATTTATTTCACTTTTATTTAACCAGGTAAGCCAGTTGAGAACAAGTTCTCATTTACAACTGCGACCTGGCCAAGATAAAGCAAAGCAGTGCGGAAAAAACAACAACACAGAGTTACATATGGGATAAACAAAACGTACAGTCAAAAACACAATAGAAAATCTATATACAGTGTGTGCAAATGTAGTAAGTTATGGCGGTAAGGCAATAAATAGGCCATAGTGCAAAATAATTACAATTTAGTATTAACACTGGAATGATAGATGTGCAGAAGATGATGTGCAAATAGAGATACTGGGATGCAAATTAGCAAAATAAATAACAATATGGGGATGAGGTAGTTGGGTGGGCTAATTACACATGGGCTGTGTACAGGTGCAGTGATCGGTAAGCTGCTCTGACAACTGATGCTTAAAGTTAGTGAGGGAGATAAGTGTTTCCAGCTTCAGAGATTTTTGCAGTTCGTTCCAGTCATTGGCAGCAGAGAACTGGAAGGAATGGCAGCCAAAGGAGGTGTTGGCTTTGGGGATGACCAGTGAGATATACCTTCTGGAGCGCATACTACGGATGGGTATTGCTATGGTGACCAGTGAGCTAAGATAAGGCGGCGATTTGCCTAGCAATGATTTATAGATGGCCTGGAGCCAGTGGGTTTGGCGACAAATATGTAGTGAGGACCAGCCAACAAGAGCGTACAGGTCACAGTGGTGGGTAGTATATGGGGCTTTGGTGACAAAACGGATGGCACTGTGATAGACTACATCCAATTTGCTGAGTAGAGTGTTGGAGGCTATTTTGTAAATGATATCGCCGAAGTCAAGGATCGGTAGGATAGTCAGTTTTACGAGGGCATGTTTGACAGCATGAGTGAAGGAGGCTTTGTTGCGAAATAGGAAGCCGATTCTAGATTTAACTTGTAGTTGAAATGAACTAACCTGTAGTTGGAAATGTTGCTTTGTACGGTGTTTCATCTTAATTATACAGTTTTGTATTGAGGAGACAAAAACATCCAAACCAAATAGATGGTGTCTTTTTTCACTCTGGTGTGTCTGAATACACTGGTTAGTTAGGGAAAGTGCATTAAAATAAAATCTACTGTATAGATTATAATTTATTTATGAAAATTCAGCTGTAACATTACTTTTGGACTTTCACAATATGACTGTAAATAATAATAATATAATATGCCATTTAGCAGACGCTTTTATCCAAAGCGACTTACAGTCATGCGTGCATACATTTTTGTGTATGGGTGGTCCCGGGGATCGAACCCACTACCTTGGCGTTACAAGCGCCGTGCTCTACCAGCTGAGCTACAGAGGACCACAATGAAAAAGTTACATAATATGTGACCTTCTCACTGTCCTATGTTGTGTTTTTGGGAAGTATTCTCTGTGTCCTCAACAACTTGATCTCACCAGTTCAGGGTGATATTTGACATTTATCCAACGGCCGGAAACGTTGGATTTTGGAACATTGAAATATGATTATACCACGGTATCATTGTTCTCTGTGACTATGTCCTTTACATACCAGGTGTCAACTCAGCAGAATGAGGAACGAGGAGCCAGAGCCAGAGCCAGACAGTATCGACCAGCTTCCTAAACCTATTAGTTAATTATGATTCTGGAGTTATTAATCATATACTGCACACGCCCACCACAATTAATTGAGTCATCATCTGCATTTACAATTATCAGGAGAAAATTATCACTTTTTTATAATTTGCATATTTAATTTAGGAGGCTGTGATGGGATTAACTCGTTTAAAAAGGCAGACTCTGCAGACCTCACAGTGTTCCGGGGTCTCCGCGGTTACTCCAGGGTTCCGAAATGCAAAAAGGGAGATCGACCAGGAAGCACTAATGAAATGCATTAGTGTGGGTACCAATGGGCACTAACTGGCTAAGCGTAGCCTGTGTTGTTGGATCTAGTCACAGAGCTGATTGTCTGCTGACACAGTAAAGTGGGATGTAGATACACTGAGGTGTTAGCAGTAAGGGGAGGTAAATTAAATGCTAGGGGTTACAGACTTAATGCTGGGTTCACTTTGACAAAAACAGTCCTGGAGCCTAATGATTTTCATTAGAGTAGCGACTCTGTGAACGTGTGGCTCAAGGGAGTCGGCTTCTCTTGGATTCAGCATGTAGCGACACACACACACACACACACACAAAGGTGAGATGTTCTTTATTTTTTTATAATATATTTTTATTCACAGAAAATGGAAGATAAAACATTAAGACGTTGCCCCTTTTTGCTCCCCTCCCCCCTACCCCATCAACCCTTGTTGTCCATCCCCCAGACCTACCCCACATCAACCCATTTTTCAAAATAAATAAATAAATAAACAAATAATAAAAATACAAAAAATAAAAAAATATTGTGAAGTGGTTATCCCACTGGCTATAAGGTGAATGCACCTATTTGTAAGTCGCTCTGGATAAGAGTGTCTGCTAAATGACGTAAATGTAAATGTAAAACCCTTGTTGGCCCTCCCCCAGACCTACCCCCCCCATTAATCATTTTTGTCCCCCCCACACTTACCCACCCATCAACCCTTTGTGTCCCCCCCCCCACCAGAATGCTTTCAAACACATTTTTAAAAGAATAGTCATTGATATATATATATATATACATACATGTTTTACTTCAATACAAAGCAAGCACACAATAGTTTAACAATCTGGAGGAAGCTGATCCTATAGGTCTACAGAGCAGGGGGTGGGGCCAAGAGTACTAATCTGGAGGAAGCTGATCCTATAGGTCTATACAGCAGGGGGTGGGGCCAAGATTACTAATCTGGAGGAAGGTGATCCTATAGGTCTATAAAGCAGGGGGTGGGGCCAGGAGTACAAAGTCAGAAGTTTACATACACTTAGGTTGGAGTCATTAAAACTCGTTTTTCAACCATTCCACACATTTCTTGTTAACAAACTATAGTTTTGGCAAGTCGGTTAGGACATCTACTTTGTGCATGACACAAGTAATTTTTCCAACAATTGTTTACAGACAGATTATTTTACTTATAATTCACTGTATCACAATTCCAGTGGGTCAGAGGTTTACATACACTAAGTTGACTGTGCCTTTAAACAGCTTGGAAAATTCCAGAAAATGATGTCATGGCTTTAGAAGCTTCTGATAGGCTAATTGACATCATTTGAGTCAATTGGAGGTGTACCTGTGGATGTATTTCAAGGCCTGCCTTCAAACTCAGTGCCTCTTTGCTTGACATCATGGGAAAATCAAAAGAAATCAGCCAAGACCTCAGAAAAAATAATTGTAGACCTCCACAAGTCTGGTTCATAATTAGGAGCAATTTCCAAAAGCCTAAAGGTACCACATTCATCTGTACAAACAATAGTCCGCAAGTATAAACACCATGGGACCACGCAGCCGTCATACCGCTCAGGAAGGAGACGCGTTCTGTCTCCTAGAGATGAACGTACTTTGGTGTGAAAAGTGCAAATCAATCCCAGAACAACAGCAAATGACCCCGTGAAGATGCTGGAGGAAACAGGTACAAAAGTATCTATATCCACAGTAAAACTAGTCCTATATCGACATAACCTGAAAAGCTGCTCAGCAAGGAAGAAGCCACTGCTCCAAAACCGCCATAAAAAAGTCAGACTACGGTTTGCAACTGCACATGGGGACAAAGATTGTTGGAGAAATGTCCTCTGGTCTGATGAAACAAAAATAGAACTGTTTGGCCATAAGGAAAAAGGGGGCTGCTTGCAAGCCAAAGAACACCATCCCAACCGTGAAGCACAGGGGTGGCAACATCATGCTGTGAGGGTGCTTTGCTACAGGAGGGACTGGTGCACTTCACAAAATAGATGGCATCATGAGGAAGGAAAATGATGTGGATATATTGAAGCAACATCTCAAGACATCAGTCAGGAAGTTAAAGCTTGGTCGCAAATGGGTCTTCCAAATGAACAATGACCCCAAGCATACTTCCAAAGTTGTGGCAAAATGGCTTAAGGACAACAAAGTCAAGGTATTGGAGTGGCCATCACAAAGCCCTGACCTCAGAAAATTTGTGGGCAGAACTGAAAAAGCGTGTGCGAGCAAGGAGGCCTACAAACCTGACTCAGTTACACCAGCTCTGTCAGGAGGAATGGGCCAAAATTCACCCAACTTATTGTGAGAAGCTTTTGGAAGCCGAAACGTTTGACCCAAGTTAAACAATTTAAAGGCAATGCTACCAAATACTAATTGAGTGTATGTAAACTTCTGACCCACTGGGAATGTGATGAAAGAAATAAAAGCTGAAATAAATAATTATCTCTACTTTTATTCTCACATTCTTAAAATAAAGTGGTGATCCTAACTGACCTAAGACAGGATTAAATGTCAGGAATTGTGAAAAACTGAGTTTAAATGTATTTGGCTCAGGTGTATGTAAACTTCTGACTTCAACTGTACAGCAGTAACCTCAAGGGGTGGGGCCAAGAGTACTAATCTTGAGGAAAGTAATCCTATAGGTATATACAGCAGTAACCTGAAGGGGTGGGGCCAAGAGTACTAATCTGGAGGAAATGTATGGAGCTGGTCAAAATAGGATATCATCTGGTCTCAGGTGGAATAACATTTGTTGGTTCACCCTAAAATGGTGTACTTTATTTTTTCTCGTTTTAGGAATAGCATCAGATCTTTGAGCCACAGAGAGGCTAACGGAGGATTGACAGATTTCCAATTGAATAAAATGATTCTGCGGGCTAACAAGGAGGCAAAGGCAATGGCATCTAGTTGTCTATTGGACAGGGAAGGATTGACTTCTGACTCTAAAAATAGCTATTTCTGCACTGGGCTGCAACTCTATATCAAATGTTTTGAATATAGTTGACCAGTAATCTACCAGATGGGGACTGGACCAGAACATATGGGTCAAGTCCGCCAAGGGGCTTTTACACCTGTCACATGTACCATCAATATTTGGGTAGAATTTTGGACAATCTGGCCTTACTGAAATGGATACGGGGAAGTACTGTACCTTAAACTGTACAAGGCTGAGCCGGGCACCAGAGGAACTTCCATTTACACTGAGTGAGGCACTATTCCAGACTTCCTCAGAGATCTCTCCACCAAGTTCCTTTTCCAACTCAGATCAGATTTGAATTGACGGGTTATCAAGGGACATTACTATAAAACAATATGTGATATGAGTCCCTTTAGTTGAAATGGTGTTTTCAAAAGGGCATGCAAACCTGATCCGGGTGGTGAAATTGGAAAGGTGGGGCTTTGAGTGCGAATAAACTGGCAAATTTGGAAATACCTAAATAAACTTGAATTGGGTATATTACATTTTATAGCGAGGTCATCAAAATTGGCAAAGGCGCCATCAATATAGAGGTAATTAAACCTAGTAAGGCCATTTCTCTGCCACAGCCTAAAAGCTGAATCCAGTTTAGCTGGAAGGAAGAGGTGATTATTACATATAGGACCTTGAATAGAGAAATCACAGAATTTATGGAATTGAGTCTGAGAGAGGAAGAATGGAGGTGACTAAAGCTGAGAGAGGAAGAATGGAGGTGACTAAAGCTGACAGAGAGATAGAGAAAAAGTATGTTTCAGTTTGACACCAGTCAGTTTCTGGAGTGTGAAGCCAGTAAAAAATATTTTATATCGTTGCTGCCCAGTAATAACACATAGAGTTAGGAGGGGCTAGTCCTCCGTGTGTTCTATCTCCCTGGAAGGTCAAGTTTTATTTGCGTGCTCTTTTCACACAGAAATCATTGCTGTGACTTAACCATGGGAGTCTCTATGTGATCGTTGATTCAGACAGACCTGGTAAATCAACTGTAATTCCTGCTGGTAATTTACTGTGCATTGTGCTAATGAGAGGTGTGTGTGGGGGTGGGGGGAGTTATCTCTCTCTGTAATAAGTGTGTTCAATAAGAGGGGGAGGTGAGGGGGTGAGTTAGCTAATGGATTTTAGAGAGGAGGAGATGGAGGGATGGATTTCACCCGGTGCAAACGGAGAGATGGAGAGGGGGAGGAGGTCTGTGAACTGAGTGACGAGCGAGCATGTAGAACACTTATCTTTATTGTTTAGCTGGAATGAAAAACACCAGATAGATAGCCGGTTCTCTCTATCTATCTCTATCTCTCGCTCTGTCTTAATCTCTCTCTCTCTCTCTCTCTCTCTCTCTCTCTCTCTCTCTCTCTCTCTCTCTCTCTCTCTCTCTCTCTCTCTCTCTCTCTCTCTCTCTCTTCCATCTGACAATGAAAGTGACTACAGAACAACAGATAACCATTTAAGTGAGTTTACCAATGATAAAAGCGAAACAATAAACGGTAGGGATATATGTAGGAAGATATAACTCCATGGGGATATATGTAGGAAGATAGAACTCCATGGGGATATATGTAGGAAGATATAACTCCATGGGGATATATGTAGGAAGATAGAACTCCATGGGGATATATGTAGGAAGATAGAACTCCATAGGGATATATGTAGGAAGATAGAACTCCATAGGGATAGATGTAGGAAGATAGAACTCCATAGGGATATATGTAGGAAGATAGAACTCCATAGGGATATATGTAGGAAGATAGAACTCCATAGGGATATATGTAGGAAGATAGAACTCCATAGGGATAGATGTAGGAAGATAGAACTCCATAGGGATATATGTAGGAAGATAGAACTCCATAGGGATAGATGTAGGAAGATAGAACTCCATGGGGATATATGTAGGAAGATAGAACTCCATAGGGATAGATGTATGAAGATAGAACTCCATAGGGATAGATGTAGGAAGATAGAACTCCATAGGGATAGATGTATGAAGATAGAACTCCATAGGGATATATGTAGGAAGATAGAACTCCATGGGGATAGATGTATGAAGATAGAACTCCATAGGGATAGATGTAGGAAGATAGAACTCCATGGGGATATATGTAGGAAGATAGAACTCCATAGGGATATATGTAGGAAGATAGAACTCCATAGGGATATATGTAGGAAGATAGAACTCCATGGGGATAGATGTAGGAAGATAGAACTCCATGGGGATATATGTAGGAAGATAGAACTCCATGGGGATATATGTAGGAAGATAGAACTCCATGGGGATATATGTAGGAAGATAGAACTCCATGGGGATAGATGTAGGAAGATATAACTCCATGGGGATATATGTAGGAAGATAGAACTCCATGGGGATAGATGTAGGAAGATAGAACTCCATGGGGATATATGTAGGAAGATAGAACTCCATAGGGATAGATGTAGGAAGATAGAACTCCATAGGGATATATGTAGGAAGATAGAACTCCATGGGGATAGATGTAGGAAGATAGAACTCCATAGGGATATATGTAGGAAGATAGAAAGATAGACTTCATTGTCATTCACACTTTTAATCGTTGATGACATCTGAGCATAGCCACACATCCACCCTTCATTTAACTCTAATGGGGTCAGGATGAAGGCCAGTGACACCACACACGAACGCGCACACGCACACACACACACACACACACACACAGAGACTGTTACAAACACACACACACTTCTTGTGCGTTGGATTGGCAAAGGCCATCTTTGATTGATGCACCGTGGTGCCTCCACATGTCCTACAGCTCATTCATATAATTGTGTTTCCTAAGCGTCATTAAGTCCATTTTTATTCTATTATATTTTAATGAGAGAGAAGGCGAGATGCGGGACAAGCTAAATGGTGATTAATGTAGTGTATCTGTGAGAGAAAACGCAAGATTTGACATTTAATGAGACAATGTGGTGTTTAAATGCTGAATATGTAAAAACAAAAATAGCCAGACAAATGAAGGAAAAGAAACGTAATGAATGAAGCAACAGATCTCATCTGATTCATTCTAATTTCACTCTTTGTTCAGTCACTTCACTTACCTTTCCGTTTAACCCACACACACACACACACACACACTTATCAGAGTATTGATGAGTGGTGCAGCTCTAGATGTTTCCATTTAAGCCTGATCGATAGCTGTAAGTATCTAACGTAAGGAGAGAGGTTGGTAAAGAGATAGCTGTTACCACACACACACTCAAAAACACACACACTCTGTCATTCTAAAGTGGATGGAGCCATGTGGTGGTCACATATTGTTTGCCTGAAACAGAAAACAAGCTGAGATGGATGGGGACCTGGGACTGATTGGGGTTAGAGGTGGCGAGAGAGAGAGAGAGAGAGAGAGAGAGAGAGAGAGAGAGAGAGAGAGAGAGAGAGAGAGAGAGAGAGAGAGAGAGAGAGAGAGAGAGAGAGAGAGAGAGAGAGAGAGAGAGAGAGAGAGAGAGAGAGAGAGAGAGAACGAGAAAGGAAGGAAGGAAGGAAGGAAGGAAGGAAGGAAGGAAGGAAGGAAGGAAGGAAGGAAGGAAGGAAGGAAGGAAGGAAGGAAGGAAGGAAGGAAGGAAGGAAGGAAGGAAGGAAGGAAGGAAGGAAGGAAGGAAAGAAGGAAGGTGAGAGAGAGCAGGGGTGATAGTGACTTCTCTCTATAAAACGAGTGAGATGGAGAGAGTGAAAGAGAAAGACAACTAACGGAGACATTTATTTTCCTATTTGGTTTAATAAACCATGAATCCTCTCACAGACCTCTGTATATATTAGAGAGAGAAAGAGAGAGAGAGAGACAGAGCGAGAGAGAGAGAGAGGGGGGAGAGAGAGAGAGAGAGAGAGAGAGAGAGAGAGAGAGAGAGAGAGAGAGGGGGGGAGAGAGACAGAGAGAGAGAGAGAGAGAGAGAGAGAGAGAGAGAGAGAGAGAGAGAGAGAGAGAGAGAGAGAGAAAGAGGGAGTGAGAGTAATTCAGTACAGTAATATCACCATGGGAACACACACACTGAAAGAACTCACAGTTATGGTAATTGAATAAGCTAAGATTTAACATTAATATTTAACCATAAGAGTATGAACATGGCGGACCAAGACTGGAATTATCTCTCTGTCCCGTTCTCCCACTTCCCCCACTTTCTCTTTCCCCACTTTCTCTTTCTCTGTGCATCCAGAAACATCAAATTGAGACTCTGCATGCAGAATTCTGCAAAAATATCCTCAGTGTATACCAAATAATGCATGCAGAGCAGAATTAGGCCGATACCCTTTAATGATCAAAATCCAGAAAAGAGCCGTTAAATTCTACAACCACCTAAAACTGAGCAATTCCCAAACATTCCATAACAAAGCCATCACCTACAGAGAGATGAACCTGGAGAAGAGTCCCCTAAGTAAGCTGGTCCTGGGGCTCTGTTTCCAAACACAAACAGACCCCACATAGCCCCAGGACAGCAACACAATTAGACCCAACCAAATCATGAGAAAACAAAAATATAATTACGTGACACATTGGAAAGAATTAAAAAACAGAGCTAACTGGAATGCAATTTGGCCCTAAACAGAGAGTACACAGTGGCAGAATACCTGACCACTGTGACTGACCAAAAATTAAGGAAAGATTTGACTATGTACAGACTCAGTGAGCATAGCCTTGCTATTGAGAAAGGCCGCCGTAGGCAGACCTGGCTCTCAAGAGAAGACAGGCTATGCGCACACTGCCCACAAAATTAGGTGGAAACTGAGCTGCACTTCCTAACCTGCCAAATGTATTACCAGAGAGAGAGAGCTCAGATACACACACTCAGCCCACCTCTACTCTGTCTGTTAGTTCATTTTTCAGTCAGGTCTGAAGGTGTACATCGAAGAGGAAGTTAGAAATAGACAGCACAGCACATATTTCACATTTCCTACATGATCTGCCTGAGACAGAGAAAGAACAAGAGGAGGAAAAGAAAGAGAGAAAGAGAAAGGGAGTGAGAGAGGGAGAGAGAGAGAGAGAGAGAGAGAGAGAGAGAGAGAGAGAGAGAGAGAGAGAGAGAGAGAGTTTGAGTTTGAGTTTTTATAAAACCTTTATTTTATACTCAAGTGTTAACACAAATAACGGCACACTGCCTTTTCAGAAATGAAACAACAAATGTCATTCCTAAATAAAAATTAAAACAAAAATAAATTAAATAAAAATACAAAAGCATATATATACATTCAACTAATTTCATCAACAAAAAATCTTTCCCCTCCTCCACAAACCGCTCATTCGTAAGCCCACTTCTCCTCAAACAATGGGAGATCTTTTACAGCCGAGAAGAACTCAAAATCCACTTTTATTCTCGCTTTCACTAATCCTTTAAAAACACATCTTACATCCTGCCCATATCCCGTTTCTATCTTGTTTCCTACTCAGAAAAATTGACATCTTAACTTGTCCCAAAATAAAATGTTACAGTTTACATTTTATTTTCTGTTGCTTACTATATTGAAACCCCAAAATAAAAACAGTGTTATTGAAAATCTCCCCTAGAGTTTAAACAAAGACTCCAGCATTTCCAAGAGAGGTTTTATCCTCTCACACTCCATAAAACAGTGAAAATTTGTTTCTCTTATATTACAAAAAGGACGTCCATCTCCAACATCTGAATTAATAACAGATACAAAAGCATTAACTGCAATGATGCCATGCAAAACCCTCCATTGCATATCACCAGTACCCTTTTGTAACGGAGGCTTGTACAGTGCTCTCCATGCTGGCTTTACCTTGTCATCAATGGCCAATTTTACCCTCCATGGAGTGTCTTTTCTATTTTTCAATTTATCTTTATTCAACACTTTGACACTATGTAAGTATTTCCCATTCACCTCATCCAACCTTCTCAAATCCAGTAATAACGCCTTTCTTTCTGACTCTGGGATATTGGGTGTAATCCCTAGTCTTGGAAATGAGACGTTTTCTTCTTGTGACTATTAAGCATACCCCCACTCTTCTGCTGACAGAGCCTTCCTGCAGCTTCCCAGCAGTTGTCCGACAATCCTTTCCGACCTCACCCCCAAATGTTCAGCCACCCATCTTCCATCCATCCAAAAAAAAAAAAAAAAAAAAAAAGGTGGGCCCAGCCATGGCCATTAACTGTTTTAAGGTGATGATTTTGCCCTTCACCAGAATCTTGGAGAAATGTGGAACAGCTGCAGTTGTACAATACAGTCTTGCCCCATACACCAGAGGTTCCTCCAACAGCCAATGCACTGACTCTGCTGACGTTCGTCTGGACACCTTCATAATGCTCCACACCCTAAGAAGGCTTCTGTAAAACGGAGGTACTCCCTCCCTAGAAATCTGGCTACTATCAACAAAAAATAAAGCCTTCTTTAAACCTAATCCCCCAACCTGCTGTAATACAAGACCTGCCACCCCTCTCCAAACCACATTTTCCGGTCCATAAAGCAACCTTTGAATAAACTGACACCGGAAAGCAGCAGCCCTACTAGCAAGATGTACAAGACCTTGTCCCCCCTCCTCTTTTGACAAATACAAAACACTTTGTGGAACCCAATGATATTTATCCCAAAATAAATCTACAATAATCGCCTGTATTTTGGCCAGAAGGCCAGATGGTGGCTCTAAAACTGACAACCGATGCCACAGTGCAGAGGCAACCACATTGTTAACTATAATAGTACGCCCCCTATATGACATATGAGATAACAACCAACGCCATCTCCTCATCCTCCCTTCCACCATTTCAACCACCCCAATTCAAAAATGTTCCATTGTCCCCTCATCTCCTACGTACACACCAAGATACTTAAAACCTCCCTTAAACCATTCCAGCCCCCCTCGCAAAGCCATGATCCCTCCAGACCATTCTCCAATCCGTAAAGCACAACTTTTTTCCCAATTTACCTTTACAGAGGATATTCCCCTAAAACGTTCAACCATTAGACTCAAACTATCCACCTCCGCTTAATTTTTCACTAAACTAACTACATCATCAGCATAGGCTGAGAGACGAATAGGAGGAATATCCTCTGAAAGGTACACCCCTTCAATGCAACTTCTAATGCTATTTAGTAGTGGCTCTATAGCAATGGCATATAACATTCCCAACAAAGAACATCCCTGCCTAATACCTCTCCACACTTTAAAAGGAGCATTCAAACCACCGTTAACTTTCAATACACTTTCAATGTCACCATATATCACCCTTATCATGGCAATAAAACCAGAGAAAAATGTGCCATAAGTATTGATGTTCAACTCGGTCAAATGCCTTTTCCTGATCAATTGAAATTAGACCAGCATCCAACCCAATAGCCCTAGAGACGTCCAAAAAATCACGAATCAGAGAAATTTTATCCCCTATCTGCCTGCCGGGAACACAGTAGGACTGGTCCATATGTATGATTTGCCCCATCACCTCCCTCAGCCTGTTGGACAAAGCCTTTAACAGGATCTTATAATCAGTGCACAATAAAGTCACCGACCTCCAGTTCTTCACCTCCCTAGGGTCACCCTTTTTGGGCAGTAGGGTGAGGACAGCCCTTCTGCAGCTTATTGGTAGTAACCCTCCGGTCAAACTATCATTAACTACTGCTAGCCAATCCTCTCCCAACATAGCCCAAAAATACTTTAAAAAGTCAACAGGAAGCCCATCAATGCCTGGTGCCCTTCCATTTTCAATGCCTTTTAATGCAGTGTATAGCTCCTGCAAAGACAATGGTTGCTCTAGCTCAACCTGAGCTTCTGCAGCCACCTGTGGGAGCCCATCAAGGAACTGCTGTGTCACTGTTTTATCCTCTTTGTACTCACACTTGTAGAGCTCAGCATAGAACTCTACTGCCCTCTTTCTAATTTCACTAGGGCTAGTGAGCTCCTGTCCAATAGCTGATTTGAGACAATTAATAATTATTCTTTGTCCATTGTTTTTCTCTAAACCACAAAAACATTTGGATGAGGCATCCATTTCAGAGATTCCCTGAAACTTACTTCTCACTAATTCCCCCTGTGCTCTGATACCCAGCAGGTCTGCCAATGCAGCTTTTTTCCTCTTGAGGGCCTGAGTATGGCCTCAATCTCCTGTGGTCTCAACTAACGTCAGGAGTTCCACTATTTCAGACTCTAGGGCTTTCATTTCATTGATCTGGTGATGTCTTTGGTGACATTCCTCGTGTACAGAATTGTTGAATCTGGATTTTCCCTATATCCCACCACTGTTGAAAAGATGCAAAACTGGCCTTTTGAGACCTCCACCTCTCCCAGAAAAAAACTAAAACATTTCTTGAAGTGAGCATCACTCAATAAAGCTATATTAAAATGCCAGTATGCGCTTTTGGGTTTTACATCGTTAATGAACACCACCTCTGTTATTAAACAATGATCAGAAAATCCCACTGGGGTTATCACACTTGATTTACAGACCTGAGATTGATGCTCAAAACAAGAAAACCTATCTAACCTGGCCATAGAGATGGTGTTCTCTCTCACATGGGCCCAGGTGTACTGTCTCGTGCCTCCATGTTGACTCCGCCAAATATCACACAGTTTATGTGTTACAATGAGGCGTTTTAAAAAAAGTCCTTGAGGCTATATGAGGTTCTTTGTGATTTCTATCTAAATCACTGACTGTGCAGTTAAAATCCCCAGCAATAAATACATAATCTTCAGTATTACATTTCTCAATGGTATTTGATAATGTCTCTAAAAAACATACCCTCTCAACTGCCACCACTGGGGCATATACATTTATCAGACACATTGTGATGTTTTCATCCCCCGCTTTAACTTTTAATAACCTCCACTCAACTACCTCTTCAACCTCATATGACAAAGGCAAAAACCCTTCTGAGAACAAGATGGCCACACCCCCACTTTTTGAGTTTTTATGACTACACACCACTGTCCCCCCCCACTCCTGTTGCCACATAACTTAATTTTCCATATTACTATGCGTTTCTTGTAGAAAACTTATGTCACTTCCTTTTCCCCTAATTAACTCATACACTATGGCTCTTTTTTTAACGTCTCTCGCCCCATTTTATGTTTAAAGAAGAAATCTTAAAGCTGCTCATGGATGGAAAAAAAATACAGAGGAAGACACAGAAACCACATCTCTTTAAGGCTGCGACTGAACTCTTTCGTTTCCTTTAGAATTTACATCACTTATCACTCTCGTGACCATTTTCTTGAGTAAATTTCAGGGCTAGTCAAACCTCCCCCTGTTATTTTTGACATCAGAAACTTTGCTGATTCAATAAACAATTCACTTTCAGGAAAAAAAATCTGTTACATTATAATCCTGCATATATTTATTCCCTTTTGTCAACTTCAGAAATTGACGTACTTTCTCAATCCCATACCTCCCTTCCACCCCATTTATCTCACTATTTTGTTGTGACGCGTCTCACTCTCGCTGTCCTCCCCAGAAGAAAACTCCACCATCTCTACAACCTGTTTATCCTCAACTGATTTATCAAGCTCTACCTTTCTCTTGGAATTAGACCCTTCACCACCCCTTAAATTCTTCCTCTTACTCCTCTGTACTTTGAACAGAGCTGCTTCCTTTTCCATTATTTCAATCTCCTCTTGACCTCCAATGTCATTTTCCAGCACCACCTCAGCGACCGCAGTCGCAATCTCACCGACACTTTCCCCTCCCTCTTTGTTCTGATCTACCACAATTGCCTCCGTAGCCACACTGCTTTCCTTTCCTACTTTTCCAACCACATCTGCCCACCTTCTCCCTTCACCTGCACCCTTAGAATGTTCATCCCTTCGCGGTGGTGCATTAGCTGCACCAGCACTAGAGCTGCTACCGGGCTCTGCGCGCTCGTTCTCGTGACAATAACGTACCAAATGCCCCTCTCTTCCACAGCCAAAGCATTTCATTGATTCAGTAGAAGCGTAGAAGACATAATCAAATCCACCAATCTTAAAACTGAATGCTAAATTCAGTTCGTCAGTGTCCTTCTTTGAAATCATATGCACTTGTCACCTATGAGACACAACATGTTTCAGCAAAGGAGATTTGCATCCAAAAATAACCTTCTTTATTGTAGATACAAGTTGACCATGTCGAGATAACTCTCGCTCCAACACTTCATCTCTAACAAATGGTGGCACGTTAGAAAGTATAACTTTCTTTGCCGGATTCATAAAAGGAAATACCGACGTCTGTGTCTCCTGCAACACAACACCACTCTCAACTATCCTATTCACCTTTTCAATGGAATCTAAGAATATCACTACAGCGCTATTCATCCTTGAGGCTGATTTTATGCTATCATACCCAATGATAGCACCCACTGCTAAGCTACATTCTTCCACTGAACACCCTGCCGCAGCAGGAATCTTTACTCCATGCCGCCGACTAAGTTTTTCAAACTCCAAACCTCCGTGAGTGACCATTGCAACCAGCCCCACCCGCTGGTTGTGCCCTCGAGAAAAACAACCTCAACGATCCCACCACCCCTATACGTGCTTAGTGATAGTTAGACAAGATAACCTTAAAACAACTAAACTAATCAATATATATATATATATATATATATATATATATATATACAGTGGGGAAAATAAGTATTTAGTCAGCCACCAATTGTGCAAGTTCTCCCACTTAAAAAGATGAGGGAGGCCTGTAATTTTCATCATAGGTACACGTCAACTATGACAGACAAATTGAGAAAAAAAATCCAGAAAATCACATTGTAGGATTTTTAATGAATTTATTTGCAAATTATGGTGGAAAATAAGTATTTGGTCACCTACAAACAAGCAAGATTTCTGGCTCTCACAGACCTGTAACTTCTTCTTTAAGAGGCTCCTCTGTCCTCCACTCGTTACCTGTATTAATGGCACCTGTTTGAACTTGTTATCAGTATAAAAGACACCTGTCCACAACCTCAAACAGTCACACTCCAAACTCCACTATGGCCAAGACCAAAGAGCTGTCAAAGGACACCAGAAACAAAATTGTAGACCTGCACCAGGCTGGGAAGACTGAATCTGCAATAGGTAAGCAGCTTGGTTTGAAGAAATCAACTGTGGGAGTAATTATTAGGAAATGGAAGACATACAAGACCACTGATAATCTCCCTCGATCTGGGGCTCCACGCAAGATCTCACCCTCTGGGGCAAAATGATCACAAGAACGGTGAGCAAAAATCCCAGAACCATACGGGGGGACCTAGTGAATGACCTGCAGAGAGCTGGGACCAAAGTAACAAAGCTTACCATCAGTAACACACTACGCCGCCAGGGACTCAAATCCTGCAGTGCCAGACGTGTCCCCCTGCTTAAGCCAGTACATGTCCAGGTCCGTCTGAAGTTTGCTAGAGTGCATTTGGATGATCCAGAAGAGGATTGGGAGAATGTCATATGGTCAGATGAAACCAAAATAGAACTTTTTGGTAAAAACTCAACTCGTTGTGTTTGGAGGACAAAGAATGCTGAGTTGCATCCAAAGAACACCATACCTACTGTGAAGCATGGGGGTGGAAACATCATGCTTTGGGGCTGTTTTTCTGCAAAGGGACCAGGACGACTGATCCGTGTAAAGGAAAGAATGAATGGGGCCATGTATCGTGAGATTTTGAGTGAAAATCTCCTTCCATCAGCAAGGGCATTGAAGATGAAACGTGGCTGGGTCTTTCAGCATGACAATGATCCCAAACACACCGCCCGGGCAACGAAGGAGTGGCTTTGTAAGAAGCATTTCAAGGTCCTGGAGTGGCCTAGCCAGTCTCCAGATCTCAACCCCATAGAAAATCTTTGGAGGGAGTTGAAAGTCCATGTTGCCCAGCGACAGCCCCAAAACATCACTGCTCTAGAGGAGATCTGCATGGAGGAATGGGCCAAAATACCAGCAACAGTGTGTGAAAACCTTGTGAAGACTTACAGAAAACGTTTGACCTGTGTCATTGCCAACAAAGGGTATATAACAAAGTATTGAGAAACTTTTGTTATTGACCAAATACTTATTTTCCACCATAATTTGCAAATAAATTCATTAGAAATCCTACAATGTGATTTTCTGGAGAAAAAAAATCTCATTTTGTCTGTCATAGTTGACGTGTACCTATGATGAAATTACAGGCCTCTCTCATCTTTGAGAGAACTTGCACAACTGGTGGCTGACTAAATACTTTTTTCCCCCACTGTATATATACAGTATCTCACAAAAGTGAGTACACCCCTCACATTTTTGTAAATATTTGAGTATATCTTTTCATGTGACAACACTGAAGAAATGACACTGTGAATAGTGAGTGTACAGCTTGTATAACAATGTAAATTTGCTGTCCCTTCAAAATAACAGAACACACAGCCATTAATGTCTAAAACGCTGGCAACAAAAGTGAGTACACCCCTAAGGGAAAATGTCAAAATTGGGCCCAAAATGTCAATATTTTGTGTGGCCACCATCATTTTCCAGCACTGCCTTAACCCTATTGGGCATGGAGTTCACCAGAGCTTCACAGGTTGCCACTGGAATCCTCTTCCACTCCTCCATGACGACATCATGGAGCTGGTGGATGTTAGAGACCTTGCACTCCTCCACCTTCCGTTTGAGGATGCCCCACAGATGCTCAATAGGGTTTAGGTCTGGAGACATGCTTGGCCAGTCCATCACCTTTACCCTCAGCTTCTTTAGCAAGGCAGTGGTCGTCTTGGAGGTGTGTTTGGGGTCGTTATCATGTTGGAATACTGCCCTGCGGCCCAGTCTCCGAAGGGAGGGGATCATGCTCTGCTTCAGTATGTCACAGTTCATTCATGGTTCATGGTTCCCTCAATGAACTGTAGCTCCCCAGTGCCGGCAGCACTCGTGCAGCCCCAGACCATGACACTCCCACCACCATGCTTGACTGTAAGCAAGACACACATGTCTTTGTACTCCTCACCTGGTTGCCGCCACACACGCTTGACACCATCTGAACCAAATAAGTTTATCTTGGTCTCACCAGACCACAGGACATGGTTCCAGTAATCCATGTTCTTAGTCTGCTTGTCTACAGCAAACTGTTTGCGGGCTTTCTTGTGCATCATCTTTAGAAGAGGCTTCCTTCTGGGATGACAGCCATGCAGACCAATTTGATGCAGTGTGCAGCGTATGGTCTGAGCACTGACAGGCTGACCCCCCACCCCTTCAACCTCTGCAGCAATGCTGGCAGCACTCATACGTCTATTTCCCAAAGACAACCTCTGGATATGACGCTGAGCACGTGCACTCAACTTCTTTGGTCGACCATGGCGAGGCCTGTTCTGAGTGGAACCTGTCCTGTTAAACCGTTGTATGGTCTTGGCCACCGTGCTGCAGCACAGTTTCAGGGTCTTGGCAATCTTCTTATAGCCCAGGCCATCTTTATGTAGAGCAACAATTCTTTTTTTCAGATCCTCAGAGAGTTCTTTGCCATGAGGTGCCATGTTGAACTTCCAGTGACCAGTATGAGGGAGTGTGAGAGCGATGACACCAAATTTAACACACCTGCTCCCCATTCACACCTGAGACCTTGTAACACTAACGAGTCACATGACAAATTGGGCCCAATTTGGACATTTTCACTTAGGGGTGTACTCACTTTTGTTGCCAGCGGTTTAGACATTAATGGCTGTGTGTTGAGTTATTTTGAGGGGACAGCAAATGTACACTGTTATACAAGCTGTACACTCACTACTTTACATTGTAGCAAAGTGTCATTTCTTCAGTGTTGTCACATGAGAAGATATATATATATATATATACACACACCGAAACCCAATAGAGTGAAAAGAATTGCAGTCGCTCTCACAACCACTCCTGCTTCACGACTCACTCCCAGCATGCACTTCGACGAGAGAGAGAGAGTGAGAGAGAGAGAAGAGAGAAAGGGAGAGAGAGAGAGAGTGAGAGAGAGAGAGAGGGAAAGAGAAAGAGAGAGAGAGAAAGTGAGAGAGAGTGAGAGAGAGAGAGAGAGAGAGAGAGAGAGAGAGAGAGAGAGAGAGAGAGAGAGAGAGAGAGAGAGAGAGAGAGAGAGAGAGAGAGAGAAAGGGAGAGAGAGAAGAGAAAGAGAGAGAGCGAGAGAGAGAAAGTGAGAGAGAGAGTGAGAGACAAATACAAATACTATTTAATTTTATTTTATTTGTGTGTCTGTGTGTGTGCGAGTGTGTCAGCGGTGTGTGTGTGTGTGTGTGTGTGTGTGTGTGTGTGTGTGTGTGTGTATGTGTGTGAAAGTGTACAAGCACACACATAAAAACTTCCCACTGGGCACAAACTGGTTGAATCAACGTTGTTTCAACGTAATTTGTCAATGTATTGTGAAGTCGAATCTAAGTGGAAAATACATTGGATTTGAAAAAAGTAATCAACTGTTGTTTTGAGGGTGAAATTTTAACCACAGGTTTATGTCATCATGGTAACCAAATTTCAACATAGATAAACCTTGTATAAAATACACTACATGACCAAAATTATGTGGACCGGCTAGTCGAACATCTCATTCCAAAATCATGGGCAATAACATGGAGTTGGTCCCCCCTTTGCTGCTATAACAGCCTCCACTCTTCTGGGAAGGCTTTCCACTAGATGTTGGAACATTGCTGCGGGGACATCAGTCAGGCACTGATGTTGGGCAATTAGGCCTTACTCGCAGTCGGTGTTCCAATTCATCCCAAAGGTGTTCGATGGGGTTGAGGTCCGGGCTCTGTGCAGGCCAGTCAAGTTCTTCCACACCGATCTCGACAAACCATTTCTGTATGGACCTCGCTTTGTGCACAGGGGCATTGTCATGCTGAAACAGGAAAGGGCCTTCCCCAAACTGTTGCCACAAAGTTGGAAGCACAGAATTGTCCATAATGTCATTGTATGCTGTAGCATTAAGATTTCCCTTCACTGGAACTAAGGGGCCTAGCCCAAACCATGAAAAACAGCCCCAGACCATTATTCCTCGTTACAGTTGGCACTATGCATTGGGACAGGTAGTGTTCTCCTGGCATCCGCCAAACCCGGATTCATCCGTCGGACTGCCAGATGAGGAAGCGTGATTCATCACTCCAGAGAACGCCTTTCCACTGCTCCAGAGTCCAATGGTGGCAAGCTTTACACCACTCCAGCCGACGCTTGGCATTGCGCATGGTGATTTTAGGCTTGTGTGCGGCTGCTCGGCCATGAAAACCCATTTCATGAAGCTCCTGACTAACAGTTATTGTGCTGACGTTGCTTCCAGAGGCAGTTTGGAACTCGGTAGTGAGTGTTGCAACCGTTCTGTGAGTTTGTGTGGCCTACCACTTCGCGGCTGAGCCTTTTAACTTTCCAACCAGTGGACAAATGAAATGTTGGATTCACTTCTCCAGCTCAACCACAAATAAAAGTTAAAGAATGGGATTAAGCCAGCGGCTCAGATGGAACTATCCAAGCAGTAGATACATCACCTTTAAATGTTGATACTTGGTTGCGTTGTCAACCAAACACAATTCAATATTACTTTTGTAATACAGTAAATAGCCTAAAGTTAAGGCTATCTTACAAAATAACGTGACATTCAACCTTAAAATGAGTAACACATCCATGGCCACATTTTGAGGTTACTGTAACTATACATTTCTTCTAATGTAATCATATAAAGAGTGCATGTTCAAGATAGCATGCATAGGTCTAAGAGCGTCTGCTAAATGACTAAAATGTAAATGTCTATGGAGATCTTCACAATTGCTTTAATAATCTGCGCAGAATCTCGAATAGCAATGATCACTTGCACCATGAACTTTCAATGTGATCTCAACTGCTATAGAGGCCATTTGGTTGTGCTATTACATGAAGCACAGTGATAACACATTAATATGTTGTAGAAATAAACAAAATATCTATTGCCACCTATTAGATTCACATTTACATTTTAGTCATTTAGCAGACGCTCTTATCCAGAGCGACTTACAGTTAGTGCATACATATTTTTTTTTTCATACCCCCTGTGGGAATCGAACCCACAACCCTGGCGTTGCAAACGCCATGCTCTATCAACTGAGCTACATCCCTGCCGGCCATTCCCTCCCCTACCCTGGACGACGCTGGGCCAATTGCGCGCCGCCCCATGGGTCTCCCGGTCGCGGCCGGCTACGACAGAGCCTGGATTCGAACCAGGATCTCTAGTGGCACAGCTAGCACTGCGATGCAGCAGAGGATGGGTCTATTAAAGACAGGGCCAACAGGTACTGTTCTTGTGCCAACCTAAAATGATGACCACTTGTTCCGATGTTACACTGGACCGTTCCTGACAGATTTATAGAAAGATAAAGAGAAGGTTAAATGGAGGAAGTTAGAGAAACAAACGGTCAGAGAATACACACACACAACCACTGTCCAATAGAATGGTAGTGTTCTGCTCTGCTGATGATGAGGTGCAAATGAACTGAACAGGCCTCCATGCATCAATAACCCCACACTCCTCTCTCTCTCTCTCTCTCTCTCTCTCTCTCTCTCTCTCTCTCTCTCTCTCTCTCTCTCTCTCTCTCTCTCTCTCTCTCTCTCTCTCTCTCTCTCTCTCTCTCTCTCTCTCTCTCTCTCTCTCTCTCTCTCTCTCTCTCTCTCTCTCTCTCTCTCTCTCTCTCTCTCTCTCTCTCTCTCTCTCTCTCTCTCTCTCTCTCACACACACCAGCTGGTCTGGGGCTGATGTCTATGTTCGAGGAGCATGTGTCTTTCTCCTCTGGTCACCCAGGAGACTGATAATCCAAGTTTATCATTTTAAAAGGCTAATTGATTATTCGAAAACCCTTTTGCAATTATGTTAGCACAGCTGAAAACTGTTGTGCTAATTAAAGAAGCAATAAAACTGGCCTTCTTCAGACTAGTTGAGTATCTGAAGCATCAGCAATTGTGGGTTCGATTACAGGCTCAAAATGGCCAGAAACAAATAACTTTCTTTTGAAACGCGTCAGAGTATTCTTGTTCTGATAAATTAAGGCTATTCCGTGTGAGGAATTGCCAAGAAACTGAAGATCTCGTACAACTCTGTGTACTACTCCCTTCACAGAACAGCGGACACTGGCTCTAACCAGAATAGAAAGAGGAGTGGGAGGCCCCGGTGCACAACTGAGCAAGAGGACAAATACATTAGAGTGTCTAGTTTGAGAAACAGACGCCTCACAGGTCCTCAACTGGCAGCTTCATTAAATAGTACCCGCAAAACACCAGTCTCAACGTCAATAGTGAAGAGGCGACTCCGAGATGTTGACCTTCTAGGCAGAGTTGCGAAGAAAAAGCCATAACTCAGACTGGCCAATAAAAATAAAAGATTAAGATTGGCAAAAGAACACAGACACTGGACAGAGGAAGATTGGAAAAAAGTGTTATGGACAGACAAATCGAAGTTTGAGGTGTTCGGATCACAAAGAAGAACATTTGTGAGACGCAGACCAAATGAAAAGATGCTGGAGGAGTGCTTGATGCCATCTGTCAAACATGGTGGAGGCAATGTGATGGTCTGGGGATGCTTTGGTGGTGGTAAAGTGGGAGATTTGTACAGGGTAAAAGGGATCTTGAAGAAGGAAGGCTATCACTCCATTTTGCAATGCCATGCCATACCCTGTGGACGGCGCTTGATTGGAGCCAATTTCCTCCTACAACAGGACAATGGATATACCCATTGGACTTGGGGCTCTGCTGGGAGTTTACCTCATATTTTGATTTTTTTATTCTGCTTTGCCACTCAAATCATAATAAACACTGACAACTAAAATATTGTGTTATTCTTGTTATTGTTATGCATATTATTATTAATAATAATAATAATAATAATAATAATAATATAGGGGAGGGGGTAGTTCAAAAATTAACCCCAAAAGGTTCTTCAAAAGGTTATTTGAGGATCCATTAAAAGGGGTTATTTGAAGAACCCTTTTAAAGGGTTCTTTGAAAAACGTATAGGGGTTCTCCCACAGTTTCAATTTGAAGAACCCCTAAAGGATCCTCCAGGAACTTTGACTTTTTAGAGTGTAGTGGTTACTCTGTATTGTGTCAGGCCTCTTACATCACAATACACACATCGTCCAATGGGGGGTCCTGAATTATATAACCAGGAAGTGGGAGAGCATTCCTCTCCGTGGCACTCTACATTCTACAACCCTACCCTGCTACTACCGCTGCTTTACCAACAAAACATGACTTACAGCAGGGATAGTAACCATGGATCTACTAACAACACAGCTCGTTAGGCATAGCAGTGGACACTAAACATCTGCCAGGGTTCTGAAATGCAGGCTGCGTATAGGCCTATTATTGGGCCATTATTCAAAGGAAACGCCCCTGTGCATAAACACATACAGGAATGGCCCATCCGTCCAGGCAATGGAATTATAAAACTGTCACTCCATAACCTAACAAGTGCTGCTCATGTTGATGCATGTCAGGCTGGTGAGAATAAGGGGGGAAATAGGATGGTTAATTTAAGGGTCATTACATTTGTACTTAGTATATTAGAATATGGCTTCTCTCTGGTTAGCAGTGTAGTAAATGATAAACAACGCAGGCTGGCTGCCACACAGAGTGGAATTACCTTATTATAGTGTTTATATGTGAGATCACATGTCCGGAGCTGGATCAATGTTTTAAAGATGGAATCCGTAGTAGGGGAAACAACGCCACTGTACACCCCACGGCCATTGTTATTGTTTTTGTTTTGTTGATGAGGCGGAGGTGAGGAGCGGTGTGCAACAAAACAATTACAGTACATGTTCTGATGTTATATCGCACGCGCAACGATGTCCGAGGGGAAAAACTAACAGTGTTCGTCGTTTGCAGTAACTTCTTTGTTGCTGTAAAATCGCAAATGGACGTGGCAGTTTCACGATTACGGATTCCAGCTTTAAGGGCTGTTTTAAGGGCACTGAGAACACTGAATAGCGTCCCAAATGGCAGCCTATTCCCGATATAGTGCACAACTTTTGACCCGAGACCTATTAGAATAGGTTGCTATTTTAGGTTGCTATTTGGGACGACAACTAACAAATCTCTAATCAGTAGTTCTCTACTGCCCTCTACTGCTCAGGTGTCGTCCCATTAACACACAACTAAATGCCGAAGCCAAACATGGTAATTTTGCCAGGGTGATTCAACTCTACTAAAACAGACTCATTAACGTTAGAGTCGCAAAGTCACTTTGTTTAGGCTTGGCTCTGCATGGGTAAAATATGAATGATTTAGCATATTTAGCTTATTAGTATGCCTCTGACATATTAACCAACCCCAGGGGACCATATCTGCTCTTTTTGAATACATGCTAATTTATTTTTATTTTGGTTTGGATCGTTTTCAATGACTTTTGTGAACAGTGTTTGGATAATTGATAATATAATGAGTGTGTGCATGCAGATTCAGAGTCACGGGCCCTTTTCATAAAAATATGATGATAAACTAGATTAGCATACAAATTAGGAACATTTCGAGCTGGTTGTTAATCAACAACAACAAAAATTATCTTCCTCAACCTTGACCAGTTTGAAACAGCCTCTGTCTGTTCCCCTGGAGAATGTAAACATTGTTCCAGCTTTTAATTTATATGACTCAATTGATATTGTTCCAAAACTGGTTCCTTTTTCACTTTTTAATATGTCCTGGGTACTTTAACATAGCCTACTTTCTACCTCCGTCTCCTCCTCTCAGAGAGAGAGAGAGAGAGAGAGAGGAACAGAGAGAGAGCGAGAGAGAGAGAGAGAGAGGAACAGAGAGAGAGAGAGAGAGAGGAACAGGGAGAGAGAGGAACAGAGAGGAACAGAGAGAGAGAGAGAGAGAGAGAGAGAGAGAGAGAGAGAGAGAGAGAGAGAGAGAGAGAGAGAGAGAGAGAGAGAGAGAGAGAGAGAGAGAGAGAGGAACACAGAGAGAGAGAGAGAGAGAGAGAGAGAGGGAGAGTGGGGGGGGACAGAGAGAGAGAGAGGAACGGAGAGAGAGAGAGAGAGAGAGAGAGAGAGAGAGAGAGAGAGAGAGAGAGAGAGAGAGAGAGGGAGAAATGGGACAAACATCCAATAGAAATACTGCATGCAGAGTTTTGCAAGACTGTATTGCAAGTGCAAAGAAAAACTCCAAATAACGCATGTAGAGCAGAATTGGGCCAATACCCCCTCCTTATTCGAATAGAAAAAAGAGCCATCAAATTTTACAACCATCTAAAAACAAGTGACCCCAAAACATTCCATCACACAGCTCTACTATGTCAAGAGATGAAACAAGATAAGAGTCCCCTCAGCCAGCTGGTTGTGAGGCTCAGTTCACTAACCAAAACCAACCTCATAGAGCCTCAGGACGGCACTCAGAAAATCTGGCCCAACCAAATCATCACAAAGCAAAAAGAAAAATGTATCACTTATTGGAAAGATACCACAAAAAATCAAAGTAAACTTCAACGCTATTTGGCTCTAAACAGACAGTACATGGTGGCAGACTATCTGACCACCGTGACTGATAGAAAACTGAGGAAAACAATGACAAGGTACAGACTCAGTGAGCACAGTCTGGCTATAGAGACCGGTCGTCACAGGCAAACCTGGCTGCCCAGAGAGGACAGGCTGTGCTCACTCTGCCCCCGGGGAGAGGTAGAGACAGAGCTGCATTTCCTATTACACTGTGACAAATACTCAGACCTAAGAGAATCTTTCTTTCCCAAAATTAACATTCAGTACAAATAATTTGAAACTATAAAAGAGGAAGAAAATATCAAATATTTATTGGGTGAAAAGCCTAAATGTGCAATTTTGGCAGCCAAATATGTGCCCTCCTGCCACAACCTGAGGGATAGCCAGAGAAAAGTGTAATGTAATGTCATTAATATTTCCTGTTTTGTTTTGGCTTTCATACCATGTCATGTGTCCTCTCAGTCATGTTGAGACTGGTCGACTACTATTGCTTTAATATATTGTTATTCTCATTAATATTGTTGTAGTTGCTGTTAATGGTAATCCCATTTCCACTACTACTATTGCTGTTGGTCACACCATTTTTGTTATATATATACTTTGACAATATAAGTAATTTAACTTGCCATGTCAATAAAGTCTATTGAATAGAGAGAGAGAGAGAGAGAGAGAGAGAGAGAGAGAGAGAGAGAGAGAGAGAGAGAGAGATGTAGGCCTAATGGCTTTGCTCTGATAATTAGCTCCAATTACAGCTAATGGAGCTACAGGGATAGTACTGTACGTGTGTGCATGTGTTGCTACAGTACCTTGCCAGTACCATGCTCCAAACAATTTAGTAATCTGGATGAAAGCACAGTCTACAATAAGGCTGCATTTACACTGACAGCCCAATTCTGATATTTTTCCCAATTACTGATCGGATTGGTCAAAATACCAATTATTGGGAAAAGATCAGAATTGGGCTGCCTGTGTAAATGAATTCCTTAACTTTGGTTGAGAAGGTGGGAATACATCCCAGTTTCTATAGGCCTATGTAACTAACCCGTATTGTTTAATGAATACCTTGTACCTCTGTATAAAAAAAGTTTCAGATGATGTATGATGATGTGTCATAGCAGCTTAAATGCTTGATAATAAAAAGCCACGTGTGTGTTCCAAATGGCACCCTATTCACCATAGGGCTCTATATAAGGAATAGGGTGCCTTTTGGGAAACAGCCTGTGTTTTACTGTTCTACTGCCTCCAAGGATTAGCTGGTGGGGTTCTCTTGGTACAGAATCATTTCCCTAACTCTCGGTATAATTGGATCCTATTACTCTAACCACAACACTAACTAATCACCTGGATCATTTCTGCTGCATTATAAACACACACACACAAACACACACACATTTCTACTGCCTGCCTGTAATGGTCTAAACTGATGTGTTATCGCTAATGTGCCTTTCCAACCTTTCATTTTTTCACATGTGGATTGATACCAAAATTAATATAATGAATATGATACATTTATGAGTAAAAATAAATATAACACATAGTCAATATTTATTTTAGTGGGTATTTGCTGTGTCCAGAATGGTGAAATTACAGTTTGGCATTCTATTGACTCACACACACAAACACACACTCGCACACACAAACACACATATGTTGAGCTTTAATTTCCTTCTCTGTTTCCTTCTGTCTCTCTTTCCTTCCCTCCCTCCTTCCCTCCTTCCCTCCCTCCCTCCATCCGTCCTTCTCCAGTTATCAAGGAATTTTCCACTGAAGCATTTTACAGGACTTCAACAGTGTTGTCTTTACTGCTAGTTCTCTATCCCTCTATCCTATCCTCTATGTATCTATCCCTCTATCATATCCTCTATGTATCTATCCCTCTATCCTATCCTCTATGTATCTATCCCTCTATCCTATCCTCTATGTATCTATCCCTCTATCCTATCCTCTATGTATCTATAATTCTATCCTATCCTCCTATCCACTATGTATCTATCCCTCTATCCTATCCTCTATGTATCTATCACTCTATCCTATCCTCCTATCCTCTATGTATCTATCCCTCTATCCTATCCTCCTCGTTTCTTCATTCCCAATCCTATGACTTGCTGTTCTAAAACCTCTGGCAAACCTTCACCCAATCAGCAGATCAGGCACACTGTCCTGTCCTTGAGAATCTCTCTGTGGCTGATTTTCCTAGGGTGCTTCTCAAATGGAACAATATCCCCTATATAGTGCACTACTTTTGACCAGAGCCCTATGGGGGTAGTGCACCATATAGGGAATAGGGTGCCATTTGGGACGCAGACCTAATTCGTCCTCTCTCTGATGGTCCAGTCCACTGGTTATGAGTCCAGATGTTCTGCTCTCTCTGGGTTTTACTGGCTGTAATTGATAATTGAATCTGTCTGTAAAGGAACAGATGTTTCCCGGGCCGGTGCAGACTGTCACTGGGTACACACACACATATAGAACATACAAACAAAATGTGTGTGCGCCTGGGAAAAGGAACAAGAGTCTCACTGTGGGCTGCATCGGGGCCAACAATAAAATCCCTAAATATAGCAGCAGAGAGAGAGAGAGAGATCTCACACACACACACACACACACACACATGCATGCACACAAACACACACACACACACAGAGGGGCCCAGAAACTACACTGTGGGCACAGAGAGAGTCTGTTAAGTAAGAGCTAATGTTCCAAACAGAGAACATTGTTTCCTAATGACATTGTAAAAGAGAGAAAAAACAACCACAGATTGTTACTGTGGATTGGAAATATATGTCCTCAGTGAAAGAAGAATGGCTGAGAGAGAGAAAGAGAGAGAGAGAGAGAGAGAGAGAGAGAGAGAGAGAGAGAGAGAGAGAGAGAGAGAGAGAGAGAGAGAGAGAGAGAGAGAGAGAGATGCATTTATTTATTTCTGTATAATTTTTTCCTTTCCAAACTCTGATTATGTTCTGACCACACTTGTCATGGGAACTTATATGTGTCAACACACCCCCTCCCCTCTGTCATCACAAACACAAACACACACACACACACACACACACACACATACCCCCACACACACCCACGTAAGCATGCACACACACACACACACACACACACACACACACACACAGCCTCACTGTTCTGTTTATCCTGTCTAGCTTTAGGCAAGTCGGCTTCGAAAATGTAATGTCCATCCACCTGAATAGCCACATTGCCCCCTAGTGGTAGAAGTGCCCACTACATCTCTTCACTATTCACTCTTTTCATTTATACTGAACAAAAATATAAACGCAACATGTAAAGTGTTGGTCCCATGTTTCATGAGCTGAAATAAAATATCATAGAAATGTTCCATATGCACAAAAATATTATTTCTCTCAAATTTCGGGCACATTCCTGTTAGTGAGCGTTTCTCCTTTTCCAAGATAATCCATCCACCTGACAGGTGTGGCATATCAAGAGCTGATTAAACAGCATGATCATTACATACGTGCACCTTGTGCTTGGGACAGTAAAAGGCCACTCTAAAATGTGCAATTTTGTCACACGACACAATGCCACAGATGTCTCAAGTTTTGAGGGAGCGTGCAATTGACATGCTGACTGCAGGAATGTCCAACAGAGCTGTTGCCAGATAATTTAATGTTAATTTCTCTACCATAAGCCGCCTCCAACGTCGTAACAACGCCATCCCAGGACCTCCACATCCGGCTTCTTCACCTGCGGGATCGTCTGAGGAGGGGGAGGGGGGGTGCTGAGGAGTATTTCTGTCTGTAATAAAGCCCTTTTGTGGGGGAAAACTCATTCTGATTGGCTGGGCCTGGCTCCCCAGTGGGTGGATCTGATTCCCAAGTGGGTGGGCTTATGCCCTCCCAGGCCCACCCATGGCTGCGCCCCTGCCCAGTCGTGAAATCCATAGATTAGGGCCTAATGAATTTATTTCAATTTACTGATTTCCTTCTATGAACTGTAACTCACTAAAATCGTTGAAATTGTTGCATGTTGCGTTTATATTTTTGTTCAGTATATTTCTACATTTCAATGAAAATGTAATTTTCCCACACTTTGACAGGAACGTCAGATAAGATGTTGTTTTAATCTTAAAGCAGTTTTCATTCTCTGTGAAGTCTAAAAGTTTTTGTGGCGGGCATTCCTCATGCTCACATATGAAAGGACGAAACAGGGAGATTTGGCTACATGTCCAAAAGCAGTGTTTTGGTGAAAAATAGCATTTTCTGAAGGACAAATATTCTAAATGCAGATTTGACTTTGAAGCCGGTCAGGCTATTTTTACTGTTTACATTTAGAACATGAGAGCTTTGTCTTCATTCTTTCTGTACATCAGATGTGGAGTTCTGATTCATCCACTGCCAGGAATAATAGGAACTGGAGGGACATTAATGTCTTCAAATGTTTTACTTGCAATGTGACACCATGGTATATGGAGTTGGTTTCTCCATTATTTTATATAAATGTTCAGTGATAGACTTTTTAAGCCCAAAACATTAAGGCTTGGGCTGCACACACTCACACGCACGAACACACACACACACACACACACACACACACACACACACACACACACACACACCTGAACAACATCCCTTCCCACTTAGACCCTCCCAGAGGAGTATAGCATGGTTTAGTGCTGGTTGATCTCTCTCTCTGTCTCTTTCTCTCTGTCTCTTTCTCACACACACACACACACACACACACACTCACCTCCCCCCAGCCATCTCCATCTCAGTCCTCCTCTTCCAACGTGAGGTGGTAATTGAGGTGGCTCCCTTGGGTGCAGTGCATTCTGGGTCGTTAAGTGCTGTCTCTTGTTTTCTCTCCATTGTTTTTTTCCTCTCTTATGGTTATTTTTCCTCTTCTTTCATTCTTTATTTATTTTGTACTAACAGAGAGAGAGAGAGCGAGAGAGAGAGAGAGAGAATGAGAGCGAGAATGAGAGAGAACAGAGAACAGAGAGAGAGAGAGAGAGAGAGAGAGAGAGAGAGAGAGAGAGAGTGTTGTAAGAGATTTTTCTGCTTTCCCAGGGGAAGAATGTCATGAAACACTGAGAGGCCTGCTGCTGCATTCAACAGACAAACTTGACAGGGCAGTGCTCTCTCACACACACACGTGCACACTCAATCACACGGTTGAGGCTAGGGAATGAGTTGAACTGAGGTGTGGCCATGAAGCTAGGGAACGATTTGGTCAGTATGAAAAATGTATGCACTCACTAACTGTAAGTCGCTCTGGATACGAGCATCTGCTAAATGACTAAAATGTAAATGTAAACCCTAACCCTAACCCTAGCTTCATGTCCACATCCCCTGGTTCAACCCCGTAGACTCAACCACAACCCTAACCCTAGATTCATGTCCACATCCCCTGGTTCAACCCCGTAGACTCAACCTTAACCATAACCCTAGCTTCATGTCCACATCCCCTGGTTCAACCCCGTAGACGCAACTCTAACCTTAACCCTAGCTTCATGTCCACATTCCGGTTCAACCCAACCCTGGCCTCAACCACAACCCTAACCCTGGTTTCTTGTCCACATCCCGTTTCAACCCTAACACGTAGACTTAACCACAACCCTAACCCTAACTCTAGCTTCATGTCCACATCCTGGTTCAACCCTAACCCTCAACCACAACCCTAACCCTAACTTCATGTCCACATCCCAGTTCAACCCAACCCTGGCCTCAACCACAACCCTAACCCTAGCTTCTTGTCACACAAGCATTTCGCTACACCCGCAATAACATCTGCTAAATATGTGTATGCGACCAATAAAATTGGATTTGATTTGATTTTGAACCCTACTGCTAGCTCCATTCCACATCCCGGTTAAACCCTGGCCTCAACCACAACCCTAACTAGGGAACGAGTTGAACTGAGATGTGGACATGAAGCTAGGGTTAGGGTTGACCTGGGATGTGGACATGAAGCTAGGGTTAGGGTTGACCTGGGATGTGGACATGAAGTTAGGGTTAGGGTTGACCTGGGATGTGGACATGAAGCTAGGGTTAGGGTTGAGTCTATGTGGTTGAACCAGGGGGTGTGGACATGAAGCTAGGGTTAGGGTTGTCTTTTATTCTGAAGTCAAATTCAATTAAAAAAGGAGTCAAGAAAAAACATTTTCTAGAATATAGATTCTGTATAGGAATCAATGTCTTAAAATAAATCCTCTTGGTTGGTAATGTAATTATCTGATTTAGCACCACTTAGCCTTTTGAATGCATGGCTAATTCACTTCATAAAACACATTCCAAAAGTGATACTTTCTCCTTATTCTCACAGAGAAAACTACATATCCTATGTTGGTCTACGCATGTCTTCTTCCTCGTGACGTTACAAGGACGTCTCCGTAGTAACCCGTCAGAGGTGAAGAGTTTTCTAGTTCATACTGTACACTGTCTTTGGTTCAAGGTTTGATTTCGGTGACAGCGCTCCGCTCTATCGGGTTTTGAGAGCCTGGAATACGGGTTACTGAGGCGGAAAGCCCCGCTGTAGAGAGCCAAGATGATGAACATGTGGAAAGTCCGGGAATTGGTTGATAAAGCGTAAGTATTCTCACTATCCGAGTTCAACTCTCGAGTTTACCTGTTTGAAAGAGACACGTACCCAACACTTTGACGTCACGTAGCAGCCGGAAGCTAGTTAGCAAGTTAGCTTCAGTAGCAAGTTGTGGCAGTCAAAACACGGGACAAAATCTACTTTTTTGCCATTCGACTATTTTAACCAATTTAATCTCGTCTGGAACTATCCGACGAGCGATTGATAACTTAACTTGCTAGCCGCGTTATCTGTTTTTAGATAGCTGAGATGGCTGTTATCCAGCTAACTAATTAGCTAGCGTAACTTAGCCAACGTAACGTTAGATTTTTTGAGCAGTTTCACAGCCACTTGTCAGTTTGTTGTTTGGCTAACTAGTAAGCAAACTTACTGAGTTGGGTAATTAGCCAGCTCAAAACCAAACGTATGTACTTGCGTAAGGGGAAATCTTAACGTAAATATAGCTACTATTAGTTGTGGCAAAGGCCTTGAATGCTAATTGGATGTATTCTGAAAAGCCAACTTCCTGGTGTGAAAGTAACCAGCATAACAACCAGAACGTTATGCTTTTCTCATGTCACAGGTCTATCAAAACTGCCACATCTCAGTTGACTTAACTATAATGTATTACTGTTTTTATTGTAATTTTGTACAAAGTATAGGATGATCCAAGTAAGCCTAGAACACCTGGATAACTCGCTTAAACTTCTGCCTAGCTACCTATATACTTCTTAGTATACTAACTATAGGCTAAATTATAAAAACAATTACAATATATTTGACTAGTGTATGTTTGATATGGCCGTATGGGCCATTTGCAAAATGGAGGAGTTTTGCATGCAGAAGCAGAAAGGTGGAGCCTAGATCACTATCAACCACAGTGGCTGTTGATACAGTACAAGAGAGCACTGTAATGTGTAACTCTGTGATAAACAATTAACTGCTGAATGCAACTATAGATTGATTGGACAATCAAGCTGCAATGTCACGCTGCATACAGTTGTGTTGTGAAGACATTGCTATCTCTACATTTATTAGCTAGAGTAACTAGCCAGAGTTGGGTTAAAAATAAAGTTATCTGCGGGTGTGTCCCAAATGGCACCATTTTCCCTAAATAGTGCACTGCTTTTGACCAGGGCTCATAGGGAATAGGATGCCATTTGGGACAGAACCTAAGAGTGGATTGCATAGCACAGTTGCATTGCATGGCATTCATAGGAATAAACAAGATTAGCCTAGGCCTTGTACGGTCGCTGTCAGCAGAGATTGAAACTAAAGGCTTGAATGAATGGCTGAATGGTTCCACCTCTGAGCGAGAGCCACACCTGGTTTAGCCGGCTTATTGTTTTCTTTTGTCCTCCTCTCGTATAGTTTACTTCCCCTCACTGCTGAGTAATGACCTGAGAGAGACCATACAGCACACACACACAGAGGCCTATGGTAGAGCTCTGGGAAGTAGTGGGGTTATGCAATCTCCACTTCAACGGCTGGTTTGGCAAGCTGTGGCAACAGCAGGAGCGCACGGTTCCTGTCCAAGAATGCATTCCTGCAAAAAGTAGAGAGAGAGATAATCATTATTTAAGAGCCAACTTTTTAAGTGTTTCCCAAACAAGCACGTATAGAGAACGTTCGTTAAATGCGTCCTTAGACTATGTGTCAATACGGATATGATCAAAAGAAACCAGCGCTGCTCCCGGATCAGCTTTCTCCATTCAAATCTTACCTTATAATTCAAATTATTCCTCAATACTGATGACGGATCAGCTCCTAGAGGGATATTACCACCTATGGCTGCAAATACGCTATTGAGGTGGCTTATTATGCTTACCCAATAATAATGCACTAAATCACAGATTGAGCACATCATTGCGCACATGTTGTCACACATCATGAAAGACATTGAGGCAAAAGTTACAGACAGTAGCCTAGTCACAAAATATAACTCATTTGATTGAACATGAAATGGCCTACAGTTGAAGTCGGAAGTTTACATACACTTAGGTTGGAGTCATTAAAACTCGTTTTACAACCACTCCACAAATTTCTTGTTAAACTATAGTTTTGGCAGGACATCTACTTTGTGCATGACACAAGTAATTTTTCCAACAATTGTTTGCAGACAGATTATTTCAGTTGACTGTGCCTTTAAACAGCTTGGAAAATTCCAGAAAATGATGTCATGACTTTAGAAGCTTCTGATAGGCTAATTGACATCATTTGAGTCAATTGGAGGTGTACCTGTGGATGTATTTCAAGGCCTACCTTCAAACTCAGTGCCTCTTTGCTTGACATTGTGGGAAAATCAAAAGAAATCAGCCAAGACCTCAGAAAAATAATTGTAGACTTCCACATGTCTGATTCATCCTTGGGTGCAATTTCCAAACGCCTGAAGGTACCACGTTCATCTGTACAAACAATAGTACGCAAGTATAAACACCATTGGATCACGCAGCCGTCATACCGCTCAGGAAGGAGACGCGTTCTGTCTCCTAGAGATGAACGTACTTTGGTGCGAAAAGTGCAAATCAATCCCAGAACACAGGACCGGTTTGCAACTGCACATGGGGACAATGATCGTACTTTTTGGAGAAATGTCCTCTGGTCTGATGAAACAAAAATATAACTGTTTGGCCATATTGACCATCGTTATGTTTGGAGGTAAAAGGGGGTGCTTGCAAGCCGAAAGGCAATGCTACCAAATACTAATTGAGTGTATGTAAACTTCTGACCCACTGGGAATGTGATGAAATAAATAAAAGCTTAAATAAATCATTCTCTCTACTATTATTCTGACATTTCACATTCTTAAAATAAAGTGGTGATCCTAACTGACCTAAGACGGGGAATTTATACTAGGATTAAATGTCAGGAATTGTGAATTTGGCTAAGGTGTATGTAAACTTTCGACTTCAACTGTATATAGGCCCATGTAGCCTATGTATATTTTATTGCAGTCATCTCAGTTTTCATTTGTAGCATCATTTTATCCTTCACTTGTTTGTAAACATTGCAAATACTTTGGCAACTTTGTATTTGTAGTCAACTTCGTTCTGATCTTGATTCTACAGTGCCTTCAGAAAGTATTCACACCTCTTGGTTTTTTCCACATTTTGTTTTTACAGCCTGAATTTAAAATGGATTAAATTGAGATGTTTTGTCACTGGCCTACACACAATACCCCATAATGTCAAAGTGGAATTATGTTTTTTGAAATGTTCACAAATTAATTTAAAATAAAAAGCTGAAATGTCTAAAAGTCTAAGTATTCAACCCCTTTGTTATGGCAAGCCTAAATAAGTTCAGGAGTAAAAATGTGCTTAACAAGTCACACAATAAGTTGCATGGACATCTCTCTGTGTGCAATAATGGTGTTTAAAATGATTTTTGAATGACTACCTCATCTCTGTACCCCACACATACAATTATCTGTATGTGCCTCCAAAGAAGGGCACCTATTGGTAGATAGGTTAAAAAAATAAAAAAGCAGACATTGAATATCCCTTTGAGCATGGTGAAGTTATTAATTACACTTTGGATGGTCTATCAATACACCCAGTCACTACAAAGATACAGGTGGCCTTCCTAACTCAGTTGCCGGAGAGGAAGGAAACTGCTCAGGGATTTCACCATGAGGCCAATGTTGACTTTAAAACAGTTAGAGTTTAATGGCTGTGATAGGAGAAAACTGAGAATGGATCAACAACATTGTAGTTACTCCACAATACTAACCTAATTGACAGAGTGAAAAGAAGGAAGCTAAAAATATTCCAGAACATGCATCCTGTTTACAACAAGGCACTAAAGTAATACTGCAAAAGATGTGGCAAAACAATTAACTTTTTGTCCTGAATACAAAGTGTTATGTTTGGGGCAAATTCAATACAACACATTACTGAGTACCACTCTCCATATTTTCTAGCATAGTGGTGGCTGCATCATGTTATGGGTATGCTTGTAATCGTTAAGGACTGGGGAGTTTTTCAGGATCAAAAATAAACAGAATGGAGCTAAGCACATGCAAAATCCTAGAGGAAAACCTGATTGTCTGCTTTCCACCAGACACTGGGAGATGAATTCCCCTTTCTGCAGGACAATGACCTACAACATAAGGCCAAATCTACACTGGTTGCTTACCAAGAAGACAGTGAATGTTCCTCAGTGGCCTAGTTACAATTTGGACTTATACTGAACAAAAATATAAACGCAACAATTTCAACGATTTCAGTGAGTTAGTTCAAATAGGGAAATCAGTCGATTGAGAAATTAATTAGGCCCAAATCTATGGATTTCACATGAATGGGTAGGGGCACAGTCATGGGTGGGCCTGTGAGGGCATAGGCCCACCCACTGGGGAGCCAGGCCCAGCCAATCAGAATGAGTTTTTCTCCACAGAAGGGCTTTATTACAGACAGAACTACACCTCAGCTGTCCGGGTGGCTGGTCTCAGACGATCCCGCAGTTGAAGAAGCCGGTTTTGGAGGTCCTGGGCTGGCGTGGTTACATGTGGTCTGTGGTTGTGAGGCCGGTTGGACGTACTGCCAAATTCTCTAAAACAACATTGGAGGCGGCGTATAGTAGAGAAATGTACATTAAATTCTCTGCCAACAGCTCTGGTGGACATTCCTGCAGTCAGCATGCCAATTGCACGCTCCCTCAACTTGAGACATCTATGGGATTGTGTTGTGTGACAACATTTTAGTTACCTTTTATTGTCCCCAGCACAAGTTGCACCCGTGTAATGATCATGCTGTTTAATCAGCTTCTTGATATGCCACATCTGTCAGGTGGATGGATTATCTTGGCAAAGGAGAAATGCTCACTAACAGGGATGTAAACACATTTGTGCACACATTTTTAGAGAAAAGCTTTTTGTGGGTATGGAACATTTCTGGGATCTCTTATTTCAGCTCATGAAACATGGGACCAACACTACCTGTTGCGTTTATATTTTTGTTCAGTAGAAATCTGCTTAAATCTATTGTAAGACTTGAAAATGGATGTCTAGCAATGATCTACATCCAATTTGACAGAGCTTACATAAAAAAGAATAATGGGCAAATATTGTACAATCCAGGTGTGCAAAGCTCTTAGAGACTTACCCAGAAAGACTCACAGCTGTAATCGCTGCCAAAGGTGACTAACATGTATTGACTCAGAGGTTTGAATTCTGGGTAAGTCTCTAAGAGCTTTGCACACCTGGATTGTACAATATTCGATATTTCTTCAATATTCAATATTTCTGTATTTCATTTTCAATACATTTGCAAAAAAAATCTGCATGTTTTCACTTTCATTATGGGGTATTGTGTGTAGATGGGTGATTTTTATTTATTTAATTCAAGCTGTAACACAAGAAAATGTGGAATAAGTCAAGGGGTATGAATACTTTCTGAAGGCACTGTATGTTTAGTGGAGATCTTCTGCAAATAAAATATCTAATGGAAGGGCAAAAAATATCTAACGATGCACTTTGGCTGCTCTACAAGTGGTCTGGATCACTCGTAGATGTGCAAAGGTTTTTAAGAGCCATGTTACTAACAAAAACTCTGGGAAAACAACACCTCGGCTACTAAAGATGCATCGTAAGAAGGTTCAAACGATGCTCTAAACACTACGAAGGCTCTGGGAAACGAGGCTCAGAGTTATAAGGACCTTGAGTAGAGACGTTGTGAGTGGGAAACACCCACCAGAGTGCAGGCATATTCCACAAAAGCGACTGAATGCTGGCTCACTGTGAAGGATATCTACAGGCCTAGACCTGAATCAAGGGACTGGCAATTCTTGTTTCTAAGTCCTCCCGGCGGTCACATTGAAAAATTGTTACAATACTAAGTAAATAGGCCTAAATACTTTATTTGGACTAGTCACAGGATGAAGGGAATTGGTGTGTGCATTGCAGACAGACTTGCAACAAAACGGAAGCCTTTGCCATATTGTGTCAGATTACACACACACTCACACACAGATAGAAGATCAGAGGCTTCCGTTTGATTAGGTTGATATGTGGGACAGAGGAAGCTAGCAAGTCTACTGAGAAGAGAAAAGATAACTGTCTTGTCTAAATGTTAGGCTATATCACGATATAAGGTTTTTCACTATGTTTCAAAGAGTTTAGGCCTAGGCAGCCATGCTGCAGTTTATTATCTGAAGATGCACTATGCAGAAATTGCTCCGCCATTTCCTGGTTGCTATAATTCTAATAGTCTGCCTAATTTCAGTTTATGTGACAAAATAAGCAAGTATAGTGTAGAGCAGGGTTCTTCAATTCCGGTCCTGGAGGGCCGAAACACTTCTGTTTTTTATTTCTACCTGGTAGTTAATTGCACTCACCTGGTGTCCCAGGTCTGAATTAGCCCCTGATTAGAAGGAGAGGATGAAAAACAGAGGTGTTTCGGCCCTCCAGGACCGGAATTGAAGAACCCTGGTGTAGAGAATCATTGTACCATCTAAACCACTGTGAAATATATTTTCCATAACCCAAAATATTGTACTTTCAGCTGTTTGAAGCTGGTGTACAAAACCGAAAGTAAAATAGGCAAAAACGAAACTTGAGAAAGGGAAGGATAGAAAAAGCGCACATAGAACAGATCTACTGCTTCTTAGACTTGCTTTCAATGAGAATGACAGATCTATAACTCACGTTTCTATGTGAATTTGGTCGGGTCGCTCCAAAAGTTACATATTGCAGCTTTAAGAACTCATAGGTTATTTGAATTGCTCGTTGCACCAACTAGCTGTTTCCCAGTTTTTAAGAGGGAAGCTATTTATGACTTTGACATTACAACAGTCACTCTCTGTCTACTACAGTACTTTACGGTACAAGCTCTGACTCCAGAAGCACAGAGAGGGTGTCCTCTCTCTCCTCTCTTCTCAGCTGTCTGTCTGTCTGTCTGTCTGTGGCAGCGCCCAGTAAGAGGAGGGGCCAAAAACCTTGGCCTGCTTTATGCCTTCAATCCCACTGCAACGCTAAGTCTATGCTCCTTCTAGCTCTGGGTAGAAGTTGTAGGCACATATCTAAGATCAGCTTACCCTCTCTAAATCCAAACTTCAGCCATAAGGGATTGAAAAACTGACGGACCTTACTGCCGTCTGAGTCCTACTCCATGGGGTTATGTCTGAGCAGAGAGCCGAGTCTTTCTGCATGGGGTTATGTCTGAGCAGAGAGCTGAGCCCTACTCAGTGGGGTTATGTCTGAGCAGAGAGCTGAGTCCTTCTGCATGGGGTTATGTCTGAGCAGAGAGCTGAGCCCTAGTGCATGGGGTTATGTCTGAGCAGAGAGCTGAGCCCTAGTGCATGGGGTTATGTCTGAGCAGAGAGCTGAGTCCTACTCCATGGGGTTATGTCTGAGCAGAGAGCTGAGTGCTACTCCATGGGGTTATGTCTGAGCAGAGAGCTGAGTGCTACTGCTTGAGGTTATGTCTGAGCAGAGAGCTGAGTCCTACTCAATGGGGTTATGTCTGAGCAGACATGTCTCTCTCTCTGCTGTCTCTCTCTGCTGTCTCTCTCTGTCCGCTATTTGTTTCTGTTTTCCATATTTGAACTATAAATAAAGTTTGACTAGCTAAATGGCCCCGTTTGAACCAAGGTCTGGGATTAAGCAGACACATTTCCTTGTTTAGCTTCCACATTTTCTGCGAGCTCCTAGCCTTGACCTTAATAACTGTGATTATGCCTGCTGTAGTTTTTATTCTGTTTGTTTACATCTTTGAAACTGTATGAAACTACTCTTAAAGCAAGTCAATTACGGACCGTAGGTAGTCTCTATGGATCATGTATAGTTGTGTAACTCAGACATTGATACTAGGTTGCTTGGTGGCGTCCCGCCCTTCATTTACAAAGAAACAGCATTGCTTCTCTCACACTCCCTCACTCCACACAGTTTATCCCGGTCTCTCCCCTCTAATGCCCTGAAGAACTGTTTTTCCTGACCGTGGGACAACTGCCATAGTATGCACATTACATTTAACATTTTGGCCTTTTAGCAGACGCTCTCATCCAGAGCGACTTAGTCAGTGCATTCAACATGTATGCACACACACACACACAACGTCTTCAGAGTGCCTGTGTGATGTCATTAGGGTTATGTCATGAGTGTTATTTGACTCTGTGTTCCTGGAGAAACAGGAGGACAGAATGGTGTAATGTAAATGGAGTCTGTGTGTCTTGACTGTTACCATGAATAGGCTGTCAAATGCTAGGCTGTCCAATGCTGGGCCTAGGTTTGCCTTTTCGATAAAGACAGATAAGACCGTTTTTAAAACTCTTAATTGAGTGCAGACCTTCCTTTTGTCCCCGGCTTGACGACCTATTCTCTTCAGAAAAGAGCCACTAAAATATCTCTTACTTTTACATGTAGAACCAATGTGGTGATGAACTACTCGGAGGTGGAGTCTAAGGTGAGGGAGGCCACCAACGATGACCCCTGGGGACCTTCAGGACAGCAGATGGCAGAGATTTCCAGGTAGGGGCGCTGTTCACACACAAGCACACCGCCTTGTATGTCTGCGACCTCCTACTTCACAGGAAACATTTTTATTTAAATTGAATCCCGTTGCCATGTAGCTGAACCCCTCTACACCTCTTCCTCCTCTCTCCCTCTGTCTCTCTCTCTCTGTGTCTCTCTCTCCCCCCCCTCCTCAGATGTACGTTTATGTATGAGCAGTTTCCAGAGGTGATGAACATGCTGTGGATCAGGATGCTCAGGGACAACAAGAAGAACTGGAGAAGGGTCTACAAGGTCAGAGAGGACCTATAACCTGTCATAAGCATGAAAGTCGCACACTATATTCACTGAGTGTACAAAACATTAGGAACACCTTCCTAATATTAAGTTGCACCCCCCCTTTGCCCTCAGAACAGGCTCAATTCATTGGGGCATGGACTCTACAAGGTGTCAAAAGCGTTCCACAGGGATGCTGGCCCATGTTGACTCCAATGCTTCCCACAGTTGTGTCAAGTTGGCTGGATGTCCTTTGGGTGGTGGGCCATTCTTGATACAGTACACACGGGAAACTGTTGAGCGTGAAAAACCCTGCAGAGTTTCCGTTCTTGACACAAACCAGTGCGCCTGGCACCTACTACCATACCCTGTTCAAAGGCACTTCAATCTTTTGTCTTGCCCATTCACCCTCCAATCCATGTCTCAGATGTCTTAAAGCTTAAAACTCCTTCTTTAACCTGTCTCCTTCCCTTCATCTACACTGATTTGAAGTGGATTTAACAAGTGACATCAATAAGGGATCATATCATTCACCTGGTCAGCCTATGTCATGGAAAGAGCAGGTGTTCCTAATGTTTTGTACACTCCTGTATGCTTCCAACAATTGAATGGGTAAACCTTGGTTAGTTTGGGAGCATATAGAGTGACTTTCTTTTTTTTTTATAACCAAGAAATAAGCTATAGCTATTCAACTCCAGACCTCGAGGGCCGAGATCTGCTCTCTAAACATGACATAGAGGTCCGCTGTCTGTCGCTCATAAGAAGTTATAACAACAGTTTTCCATCTCTTCTCCCCCAGTCTCTGCTGTTGTTGTCCCACCTCATCAGGAACGGTTCAGAGAGAGTTGTCACCAGCGGCAGAGAACACATCTATGACCTACGATCTCTAGAGAGCTACCACTTCGTAGGCAAGTACTCTCTCTCTATCTCTGTCTCTCTGTCTGCGGTCTCTCTCTCTGTCTGCGGTCACTCTCTCTGTCTGCGGTCACTCTCTCTGTCTGCGGTCACACTCTCTGTCTGCGGTCACTCTCTCTGTCTGCGGTCACTCTCTCTGTCTGCGGTCACTCTCTCTGTCTGCGGTCACTCTCTGTCTGCGGTCACTCTCTCTGTCTGCGGTCACTCTCTCTGTCTGCGGTCTCTCTCTGCTGTCGCTGTCTCTCTCTCTGCTGTCGCTGTCTCTCTGTCCGCCGTCGCTCTCTCTCTGTCCGCCGTCGCTCTCTCTCTGTCCCGTGCTCTCTCTCTCTGTCATCGTCGCTCTCTGTCCGTCCGTCGCTCTCTCTGTCGCTGTCGCTTCTGTGCGCCTCTCTGTCCTCTGTCTCTCTCTCTCTCGCTGTGTCTCTCTCGCGTCGCTCTCTTCTGTCCGCTGTCTCTCTCTGTCCGTCGTCTGTCTCTCTCTCTGTCCTCGTCTGTCTCTCTATATCCGCCGTCTGTCTCTCTCTGTCCGCCGTCTGTCTCTCTCTCTGTCCGTCGTCTCTCTCTGTCCTCCGTCTCTCTCTCTCTGTCCGTAGTCTCTCTCTCTGTCACGCCGTCGCTCTCTCTCTGTCCGTCGCTCTCTCTCTGTCCATGATCTTCTCTGTCATGCTCTCTCTCTGTCATGTCTGTCTCTCTCTGTCCGCAGTCTGTCTCTCTCTGTCCGCTGTTCTCTCTGTCCGGAGTCTCTCTCTCTGTCATGATCGTCTCTCTCTGTCATCGTCGCTCTCTGTCGTCGCTCTCTGTCCATAATCGTTCTCTCTGTCCATCATCGCTCTCTGTCATCGTCGCTCTCTCTGTCCGTCGTCTCTCTGTCGCTCTCTCTGTCCGTAAAGTCGCTCTCTCTCTGTCCATCGTCGCTCTCTCTGTCTGCCTCTGTCTGTCGCTCTCTCTGTCTCGCTCTCTCTGTCATGCTGCTCTCTCTGTCGTAGTCGCTCTCTCTCATCCGTCGCTCTCTCTGTCGCCGCTCTCTCTGTCAAGCTCTCTCTCTTCCGCTGTCTCCCTCTCTCGCTGCTCTCTCTGTCCGCTCTCGCTGCTCTCTCTGTCCGCTGTCGCTCTCTCTTCCTTCTCTCTCTGTCGCTGTCGCTCTCTCTGTCCGTCGTCTCTCTCTGTCCCGTCTCTCTCTCTCTGTCCGCCGTCGCTCTCTCTCTGTCCGCCGTCTGTCTCTCTCTGTCCCGTCTGTCGCTCTCTGTCCGCGTCGTCTCTCTCTGTCCGTCCGTTGTCTCTCTCTCTGTCCGCCGTCTTCTCTCTCTCTGTCCGCCGTCTGTCTCTCTCTGTCCGCCGTCTCTCTCTCTCTGTCCGCCGTCTCTCTCTCTCTGTCCTCGTCTCTCTCTTCTGTCTGTCCGTCGCTCTCTCTCTGTCCGTCTCTCTCTCTCTGTCCCGTCGCTCTCTCTCTGTCATCGTCGCTCTCTCTCTGTCATAGTCGCTCTCTCTCTCTGTCACGTCGCTCTCTCTCTCTGTCCTCGTCGCTCTCTCTCTGTATCGTCGCTCTCTCTCTGTCGTCGCTCTCTCTCTCTGTTCAGCCGTCGCTCTCTCTCTGTCGCCGTCGCTCTCTCTGTCATCGTCGCTCTCTCTGTCACGTCGCTCTCTCTCTCTGTCCACCGTCGCTCTCTCTCTGTCCACCGTCGCTCTCTCTCTCTGTCCTCTGTCTCTCTCTCTCTCCGCTGTTGCTCTCTCTCCGCTGTCGCTCTCTCTCTGTCCGCTGTCTCTCTCTCTGTCCGCCGTCGCTCTCTCTCTGTCCGCCGTCGCTCTCTCTCTCTAGTCTGCTCTCTCTCTGTCCGGGTCGCCTCTCTCTGTCCATCGTCTGTCTCTCTCTGTCTGGCTGTCTCTCTCTGTCGCCGTCTGTCTCTCTCTGTCCGCCCGTCTGTCTCTCTCTGTCCGCCGTCTGCTCTCTCTGTCGCCGCTCGTCTCTCTCTGTCGTCTGCTCTCTCTCTGTCCGTCGTCTGTCTCTCTCTGTCACCGTCTGTCTCTCTCTGTCCTCGTCTGTCTCTCTCTGTCCAGCTCGTCTGTCTCTCTCTGTCCACTGTCTGTCTCTCTCTGTCCGCCGTTGCTCTCTCTCTGTCCTGTCTGTCTCTCTCTCTCTGTCACGCGTCGCTCTCTCTCTCTGTCCGCTAGTCGCTCTCTCTCTCTGTCCGGCGCCGTCGCCTCTCTCTGTCTCTTGTGCTCTCTCTCTCTGTCCGCCGGCTCTCTCTCTGTCGCCGGCTCTCTCTCTCTGTCCGCTGCTCTCTCTCTCTGTCCGCCGTCGCTCTCTCTCTGTCCGCTGTCGCTCTCTCTCTGTCCGCCGTCGCTCTCTCTCTCTGTCCGCCGTCGCTCTCTCTCTCTGTCCGCCGTCGCTCTCTCTCTCTGTCCGCCGTCTCTCTCTCTGTCCCGTCTCTCTCTCTGTCCGTGCTCTCTCTCTCTGTCACATTGCTCTCTCTCTCTGTTCTTCTCGTGTCTCTCTCTCTCTGTCTCCGGTCTGTCTCCGGGTCTGTCTCTCTCTGTCCGCTGCGTGTGCTCTCTCTGTCATGTCTGTCTCTCTCTCTGTCGCCGTCTGTCTCTCTCTCTCTGTTGTCTCTCTCTCTCTGTCACGTGCTCTCTCTCTGTCATCGCTCTCTCTCCTATCATAGTGTCTCTCTCTCTGTCACGCGCTCTCTCTCTGTCCGCACGTCGCTCTCTCTCTCTGTCATTGTCGCTCTCTCTCTGTCCATCGTCTCTCTCTCTGTCTGACGTCTCTCTCTCTCTGTCCCGTTGTCTCTCTCTGTCCGCCGTCTGTCTCTCTCTCTGTCCGCCGTCTGTCTCTCTCTCTGTCCGCCGTCTGTCTCTCTCTCTGTCCGCCGTCTGTCTCTCTCTCTGTCCGCAGTCTGTCTCTCTCTCTTTGTCCGCCGTCGCTCTCTCTCTCTGTCCGCTGTCGCTCTCTCTCTCTGTCCGCTGTCGCTCTCTCTCTCTGTCCGTCGCTCTCTCTCTCTCTGTCATAGTCGCTCTCTCTCTCTGTCCCCGTTGCTCTCTCCCGTCTCGCTCTCTTCTGTCATACGTCTTGCTCTCTCTGTCGGCCGTCTGTCTCTCTCTGTCGCGTCTGTCTCTCTCTGTCGCCCGTCTGTCTCTCTCTCTCTGTCACGTCTGTCTCTCTCTCTGTCCGTCCCTCTCTGTCCCGTCTGTTCTCTCTCTCTTCGCGTCTGTCTCTTCTCTGTCCGTCGTCTGTCTCTCTGTCCATCGTCGTCTCTCTCTCTGTCGCGTCTGCTTCTCTCTCTGTCCGTCGTGTGCTCTCTCTTGTCATGTCGCTCTCTCTCTCTGTCATGTATTCTCTCTTGTGCTGCTCTCTCTCTGTCTGCTTGTTCTCTCCTCTCTGATAACGTATATAATGGGTAAAAAGTATATATATACTTGTCAACTGAAATATATATGTAATAATTTATATATATGCTGATAAAACGTATATATATGTACTAAAACATATATATATATACACCGATAAAACATATATAATCTGTAAAACCTGTTAATCTCTCTGTCACTGTAGTAAATTAAACATACTCTCGTCGCTGTGCGCCTTCTCTCTGTCTACGCATGTCGCTCTCTCTCTCTGTCTGCGTCTGTCTCTCTCTCCATCCATATCTCTCTCTCTCTGTCCTCCGTCTCTCTCTCTCTCTCTGTCCGCCGTCTGTCTCTCTCTCTCTCTGTCCGCTCTCTCTCTCTCTGTCATGATCGTCTCTCTCTCTCTGTCCGTAGTCGCTCTCTCTCTTCCTGTCGCCTCTCTCTCTCTCTCTGTCCCGTCTCTCTCTCTCCCGCCCTCTCTCTAAATCTCTCTCTGTGTTGTCTCTCTCTCTCTGTCTGTCTCTCTCTCTCTCCCTCTCTTCTCCTCGTCTCCTCCTGTCTCTCTCTCTGTGCCGTCTGTCTCTCTCTGTCGGATCGTCTCTCTCTGTCCTGGTCTGTCTCTCTCTGTCCGCCGTCTGTCTCTCTCTGTCCATCGGTCTGTCTCTCTCTCTGTCATCGTCTGTCTCTCTCTGTCCGCGTCTGTCTCTCTCTGTGCCGTCTGTCTCTCTCTGTCCGGTCTGTCTCTCTCTGTGGTCTCTCTCTTCTTTGTCTCTCTGTCCGCCGTCTGTCTTCTCGTCTCGTCTCCTGGGTCTGTCTCTCTCTCTGTCATGATCTGCTCTCTCTCTCTTTCACGTTCTTGCTCTCTCTGTCCAGGTGTTCTCTCTCTGTCGCCGTCTCTCTCTCTGTCGTGGTTTCTCCGTCTCTCTGTCCGCGTCGTCTCTCTGTCTGACGTCTCCTCCCTCTCTTCATGCGTTCTCTCTCTCTGTTGCTCTCTCTCTGTCCATAGTAGTCTCTCTCTCTCTCATGCTGTCTCTCCTCGTTCTCTCTTGCGTCTCTAACTCTCTGTCCCGCTCTCTCTCTTCTCTCTGTCTGTGTCTCTCTCTCTCTGTCATCGCGCTCTCTCTCTGTCCGTCGTCGCCTCTCTCTCTCTGTTGGTCGCTCTCTCTCTCTGTCATAATCGCTCTCTCTCTGTCCGCCGTCTCTCTCTCTGTCCATGGCGTTCTCTCTCTCTGTCGTCTTTCCGTCGTCTCTCTCTGTCCGGCCGTCTGTCTCTCTCTCTGTCCCCGTCTGTTCTCTCTCTCTGTCGTCTGTCTCTCTCTCTGTCACGTCTGTCTCTCTCTCTGTCCTCCGTCTGTCTCTCTCTCTTTGTATGCGCTCTCTCTCTGTCTCGCTCTCTCTCTCGTCCCTAGTCGCTCTCTCTCTGTCATGATCGCTCTCTCTCTCTCTGTCCATGTCGCTCTCTCTCTCTGTCATCCGTTGCCCTCTCTCTCGCTGTCGCGCTCTCTCTCTGTCGCCCGTCTGTCTCTCTCTGTCCGGCGTCTGTCTCTCTCTGTCGGGTCTGTCTCTCTCTGTCACGCGTCTGTCTCTCTCTGTCCTGGTCTGTCTCTCTCTCTCTGTCCGCCGTCTGTCTCTCTCTCTGTCTGTCTCTCTCTCTGTCCCGTCTGTCTCTCTCTCTGTCAACGTCCGTCTTCTCTCTCTGTCGCCGTCTGGTCTCTTCTCTTCTCTCTCTCTGTCATGTCTGCTCTCTCTCTCTGTCGGTGTCATACTCTGCAGTAGATCTATCTCTCTGTCTGCGTGACATATATACTGTGTAACGAATATGGCTAAAACGTCTATATCTGTCGGTCAAACCTGTATATATATGTCTGGTTTTATATGCCGTAAACGTGTATATATCAGTAGAATATATGTTGTGGTAAATGAAATATTTACCGAACTGCCTCCTTCGCTCTCTCTCTCTGTCCTGTCGTCCTCTCTCTCTGTCACCCGTCTGCTCTCTCTGTCAATATATCTCTCTCTCTCTCTCTGTCCTCCGTCTCTCTCTCTCTCTCTCTGTCCGCCGTCTGTCTCTCTCTCTCTCTGTCCGCCATCTCTCTCTCTCTCTCTCTCTCTGTCCGCCCGCTCTCCTCTCCTTCCATCTCTCTCTCTGTCCGCAGTCGCTCTCTCTCTGTCTTGTCCTCTCTCTCTGTCCTTGTGCTCTCTCTCTCACGTCGCTCTCTCTCTCTCTGTCCGCGTCTCTCTCTCTCTGTCCGCGTCTCTCTCTCTCTGTCCGTCTGTCTCTCTCTCTCTGTCCGTCTGTCTCTCTCTGTCATCGTTTCTCTCTCTGTCCGCTGGTTCTCTCTCTCTGTGTTGCTCTCTCTCTGTCAAGCCGTCTGTTCTCTCTTCGTCTGCTTCTCTCTGTCCATAAATCGTCTCTCTTCCGGTGTTCTCTGTCGCGTCTGTCTCTCTCTGTCCGTCTGTCGCTCCCTCGTTCTTGTCAGCTCTCTCTCTCTGTCCGTCGGTCTCTCTCTTGTAGTCTGTCTCTCTCTGTCACTTCGTCGTCTCTCTCTCTGTCCTGCGTCTGTCTCTCTCTGTCTGTCCAAATCTCTGTCGTCTCTCTCTCTGTCCATCGTCGTCTCTCTCCGTCTCTGTCCCACCTCTCTCTCGTCTCTCTCTCGTCCCGTCTCTCTCTCTCTGTCATTCGTCTGTCTCTCTCTGTCCAATCATTCTCTCTCTGTCACGTCGCTCTCTCTCTGTCATGTCTCTCTCTCTCTGTCCACAGTCCTCTCTCTCTCTCTCCGTCCGTAGTCTCTCTCTCTCCTCGTCGTCTCTCTCTCTCTGTCGTCGTCTCTCTCTCTGTCGTCTCTCTCTCGTCTCGTCTCTCTCCCTGTCGTCTCTCTCTCTCTGTCACGTCGTTCCTCTCTGTCCTCGTCTCTCTCTCTGTGCCGTTGTCTCTCTCGTCCGCTCTTCTCTCTGTCCTGTCTGTCTCTCTCTGCCGTAGTCTGTCTCTCTCTGTCCTGATCTGTCTCTCTCTGTCCTTGTCGTCTGTCTTCTCGTCGCTCTCTCTCTGTTCGTCTGTCTCTCTCTGTTCGCTCTCTCTGTCACCCGCTCTCTCTCTTCTCGCGCTCCGTCTCTCTCTCTGTCCATGTCGTCTGTCTCTCTCTCTGTCCATGACGTCGCCTCTCTCTGTCATGTACTCTCTCTATACTGTAGCTCTTCTGGTCTCTCTCTGTCCCCAGTCTCTCTCTCTGTCATTCGTTCCTCTCTGTCCGCTGTTGTCTCTCTCTGTCCACTGTTGCTCTCTCTCTCTGTTGGCGTTCTCTCTGTGCGTCGCTCTCTCTCTGTCCATCGACGGTCTCTCTCTGTCGCTGTAGAGCTCTCTCTCTCTGTCCATGTCGCTCTCTCTCTTCGCTTCTCTGTCTCTCTCTCTGTCACGTCGATCTCTCTCTCTCTGTCCTGTGCTCTCTCTCTCTGTCATATACCTCTCTCTCTCTCTGTCTGCGTCTCTCTCTCTCTCTGTATCGTCTGTCTCTCTCTCTCTCTGTCTGCGTTTCTCTCTGTCATGCGTCGCTCTCTCTCTCTGTCATAGTCGTCTCTCTCTGTCTGGTAAGCTCTCTCTCTCTGTCATAGTCGCCTCTCTCTCTTCTCTCTCTGTGCACGATCGCTCTCTCTGTTTCTTCTCTCTTCTCTCTCTCCGTCTCTCTCTGTCCTGTCTCTCTCTCTGTCCTTGGTCTTCTCTGTCCGCTCGCTCTGCTCTCTCTGTCCATAGTCGCTCTCTCTCTGTCGCGTCGCTCTCTCTCTGTCCCCGGTCTGTCTCTCTCGTCCGCTGTCTGTCTCTCTCTGTCACGTCTGTCTCTCTCTGTCCGTCTGTCTCTCTCTGTCCGTCGTCTGTCTCTCTCTGTGCCGTCTGTCTCTCTCTGTCCAGCCGTCTGTCTCTCTCTGTCCTGTCTCTGTCTCTCTCTCTGTCCGGGCGTTGTCTCTCTCTGTCCGCCGTCTGTCTCTCTCTGTCCGCCGTCTGTCTCTCTCTGTCCTGCGTCTGTCTCTCTCTCTGTCCTCGTCTGTCTCTCTCTCTGTCCACGTCTGTCTCTCTCTCTGTATCGTCGTCTCTCTCTCTGTCATCGTCTCTCTCTGTCATCGTCGCTCTCTTCTTCAGTGCTCTCTCTTGTTTCGCTCTCTCTCTCTGTCGCTCTCTCTCTCTGTCTTCGCTCTCTCTCTCTGTACCGTCTGTCTCTCTCTGTCCGGCTGTTCTCTCTCTGTCCCGTCTGTCTCTCTCTGTCCGTGTCTGTCTCTCTCTGTGCCCGTCGTCTCTCTCTCTGTCTCTCTCTCTGTCTGTCTCTCTCTCTGTCCACGATCTGTCTCTCTCTCTGTACATCGCTGTCTCTCTCTCTGTCCATCGTCGTGCTCTCTCTCTGTCTTGCTCGTGCTGTCTCTCTCTGTCCCGGCTCTCTCTCTCTGTCCTGCCCTCTCTGCTCGCTCTGTTTTCGTCTCTCTCTGTCGGCCTCTCTGCCTGTCTCTCTCTCTTCGGCGTCTCTCTCTCTCTGTCATTTCTGTGCTATGTATATCTCTCAGACAAGAACTATTACTCGCATATCTTGAGTAATAATATCTTAATATAAGTTTCCATCGTGTCGCTCTCTCTCTCTGTCCCCATTCTCTCTCTCTGTCGCTTCGTCTGTCTCTCTCTCTCTGTCTTGTTGTCTCTTCTCCTCCGTCTGTTCTCTCTCTCTGTCCGCCGTCGCTCTCTCTCTCTGTCCGTAATCGTCTCTCTCTCTCTGTCATATGTCTCCTCTCTCTGTCCTCTCTCTCTCTGTCCCGTCTCTCTCTCTGTCCGCCGCTCTCTCTCTCTGTCCATGATCGTCTCTCTCTCTGTCCCTTGTCGCTCTCTCTCTGTCGTCTGTCTCTCTCTGTCATCGTCGCTCTCTCTCTGTCATGTGCTCTCTCCTTAGATCTCGCTCTCTCTTCATCTCGCTCTCTCTCTCTGATATCGCTCTCTCTGTCGTCGCTCTCTCTCTGTTCCGTCGGCTCTCTCTCTCTGTCATAGGTCGTCTCTCTCTCTGTCTAGTCTGTTCTCTCTCTGTCTCGTCGTCTCTCTCTCCTGTCATGTTAAACTCTCTCTCTGTCCATCGTGCTCTGCTCTCTCTCTGTCACGATCGCTCTCTCTCTGTCCCATGCTCTCTCTCTCTGTCATCTCTCTCTCTGTCCATTCGCTCTCTCTCTCTCTGTCTGCGTGGCTCTCTCTCTCTGTCCTGCGTGCGTCTCTCTCTGTCATACGTCTTCTGTCTCGTCTCTTGTCTCTCTCTGTTGTATGTCTCTCTCTCTGTCCGTGTCTCTCTCTCTCTCTGTCCCTCTGTCTCTCTCTCTGTCCGCTTCGTCTCTCTCTCTGCCTGTCGGTCTCTCTCTGTCCATTGCTCTCTCTCTGTCTGTCGCTCTCTCTCTGTCTGTCGCTCTCTCTCTGTCCGTCGTCTGTCTCTCTCTCTGTCCCCGTCTGTCTCTCTCTGTCCGTCTCTCTCTCTCTGTCCGTCTGTCTCTCTCTGTCGTCGTCTGTCTCTCTCTGTCCGGTCTGTCTCTCTCTGTCCGCCGTCGTCTCTCTCTCTCTGTCGCCGTCTGTCTCTCTCTGTCCGCTCTCTGTTTCTCTGTCGCGTTTTCTCTCTGTTCGGTCTCTCTCTCTCGTCTGTTCTCTCTGTATAGTCTGTCTGTTCTCTCTGTCCGCCGTCTGTCTCTCTCTGTCACTGGCTTCTCTCTCTGTCCTGCTGTCTCTCTCTGGTCTCATGCTCTCTCTCTGTCCGCCGTCCTCTCTCTCTCTGTCCGTCTCTCTCTCTCTGTCACTCGTCGCTCTCTCTCTGTCCGTCGTCTCTCTCTCTGTCTCGTCTCTCTCTCTGTTCGTTGTCTTCTCGTGTCTCTCTCTGTCCTCTGTCTCTCTCTGTCCATGTCGTCTCTCTCTCTGTCCGTGTCTCTCTCTGCTGTCTCTCTCTCTCTGTCCGTTCGTCTCTCTCTCTGTGCGCCCGTCTGTCTCTCTCTCTGTCTAGGCGTCCTCTCTCCGTTGGTGAAAATATAAAGTACATATATGCGATAGCGTCACAATGAATATCTTGCATATATATCTGTCGATATATCCGATAAAACGGAATTATGTGTAAAACGAATATATATGCTAAAACATATATATATGCGATAAATCATGTCTTAAAATATATGTCCGATAAAACAAATAGTCTATACGGAAATATATATTGCGGATAACATGAATATATATATTCATAAAAAAAATAAGAAATGAATATATGATGGGTTCTCTCTCTGTCCAGTCGTCTCTCTGTCGCCGTCTCTCTCTCTCTCTCGTCTCCGTCTTCTCTCTCTCTCTGCCTGCGTCTTCTCTCTTCTCTGTCTCGCCCTCTCTCTCTCTCTCTGTCCGTCCCGTCTCTCTCTCTCTGTCCATCGTCGCTCTCTCTCTGTCCGCCGTCTCTTCTCTCTGCCATGTCGCTCTCTCTCTGTCATGTGTCCTCTCTCTCTCTCTCTGTCCGTCTCTCTCTCTCTGTCCACCGTCTCTCTCTCTCTGTCCTCGCGTCTGTCTCTCTCTCTGTCGTCCGCCTCTCTCTCTCTCTCTCTCTCTGTGGTCTGTCTCTCTCTCTCTGTCGGTCTGTCTCTCTCTCTTCCGGGTCTCTCTCTCTGTCCGCGCTGTCTCTCTCTGCGCGTCTCTCTCTGTCCGCGCTCTCTCTCTGTCCGTCTGTCTCTCTCTGTCCGTCGTCTGTCTCTCTCTGTCCGCTCGTCGGTCTCTCTCTGTCTCCGTCTGTCTCTCTGCGGTCTGTCTCTCTCTGTCGCCGTCTCTCTCTGCCTCTCTCTCTCTCTCTGTCGTCGTCTGTCTCTCTCTCTGTCCGAAGTCGTCCGCTCTCTCTCTTCATAACCGCTCTCTCTCTCTTAATCTCTCTCTCTGTCCGGTCTCTGTGCTCTGTCTCTCTGTCTGTGCCGCGTCTCTGCCCTGAAATCTCTCCCTAATATATAATAAAACATATTATATGTAATTTCGAGCGTGAATATTAGAATTTTAAAATATATTATACAGATATATCGTTGCCTCCCTGTAAAATCGCTGCGCTCTCTCTCTGTCCGTCCGTCCTCTCTCTCTCTCTGTCCATGTCTGTCTCTCTCTGTATCATGCCTCTCTCTCTCTCTGTTGGTCTCTCTCTCTCTCTGTCACGCCCGTCTGCCTCTCTCTCTCTGTCCGTCGCCTCTCTCTCTGTCATGGTCGTCTCTCTCTTGTCTCTCTCTCTGTCCATGATCGCTCTCTCTTCTGTATTCTCTCTCTCTCTGTCCATAGTCGTCTCTCTCTGTCGCCGTCTGTCTCTCTCGCCGCTGTCTCTCTCTCTCTACCGTTGTCTCTCTCGTCGTCGCTCTCTCTCTGTCCCTGTCCTCTCTCTGTCCACGTCGTTCTCTCTCTGTTGTCGCTCTCTCTGTCATCTTCGCTCTCTCTCTGTCCGCCGTCGCTCTCTCTCTGTCCTTCGTCGGTCTCTCTCTGTCCTCGTCTGTCTCTCTCTGTCCGTCTGTTCTCCTCTCTCTCTGTCCGCCGTCTGTCTCTCTCTGTCATCGTTGTCTCTCTCTGTCCCGTCTGTCTCTCTCTGTCCTAGCGGTCTCTCTCTGTCATCGTCTGTCTCTCTCTCTGTCCACGAGTCTGTCTCTCTCTGTCCTGCGTCCTGTCTCTCTCTGTCCATCGTCTGCTCTCTCTCTGTTGTCGTCTGTCTCTCTCTGTCCGGTCTCTCTCTCTCTGTCCGCCCGTCTGTCTCTCTCTCTGTCGCCGTCTGTCTCTCTCTCTCTGTCGTCCTCTCTCTCTCTGTCGCGTCGTCTCTCTCTCTGTCCTCGCTCTCTCTCTGTCGCGCTCTCTCTCTCTCTGTCCATGTCGCTCTCTCTCTCTGTCTGAGTCGCTCTCTCTCTCTGTCTCCTCTCTCTCTGTCCGTGCGTCTGTCTCTCTCTGTCCGCCCGTCTGTCTCTCTCTGTCCGCCGTCTGTTCTCTCTGTCCGCCGTCTGTCTCTCTCTGCCCGCTGTCTCTCTCTGTCCGCCGTCTCTCTCTCTCTCTGTTCTCTCTGTCTGTCTCTCTCTCTGTCCCGTCTGTCTCTCTCTCTGTCCGCCGCTGTCTCTCTCTGTCCCGTGTCCTCTCTCTCTCTGTCGTCGTCGCTCTCTCTCTGTCCGTCGCTCTCTCTCTCTGTCCGCTGTCGCTCTCTTCTGTGCAATATCTTCTGTCGCTGTTCTTCTGTCATATGTCTCTGCTCGTTGTCTTCTTCTCTGTCCGTCTCTCTCTGTCACGCTCTCTGTCTCTATCTGTCCCAGGCGTCTCTCTCTCTGTCTGCCGTCTGTCTCTCTCTCTGTCCGTCGTCTCTCTCTCTGTCCATGTCGCTCTCTCTCTCTGTCCGTCGCCTGCGTCTCTCTCTCTGTCTGTCTCTCTCTCTGTCCGCCGTCTGTCTCTCTCTGTCCGCCATATCTCTCTCTCTCTCTCTGTCCTCCGTCTCTCTCTCTCTCTCTCTGTCCGCCGTCTGTCTCTCTCTCTCTCTGTCCGCCATCTCTCTCTCTCTCTCTCTCTCTGTCCGCCGTCTCTCTCTCTCTGTCCGCCGTCGCTCTCTCTCTGTCCGCTCGTCTCTCTCTCTCTCTGTCCGCCGTCTCTCTCTCTCTGTCCGCCGTCGTCTCTCTCTCTGTCTGTCGTCTCTCTCTCTCTGTCCGTCCGTCTGTCTCTCTCTCTCTGTCGTCGTCTGTCTCTCTCTGTCCGTCGTCTCTCTCTCTCTGTCTCGTCTGTCTCTCTCTGTCTGTCTCTCTCTCTCTGTCTGTCTCTCTCTCTCTCTGTCCGCTGTCTGTCTCTCTCTCTGTCCGCTCGTCTGTCTCTCTCTCTGTCCGTTCTCTCTGCCGCCGTCGCTCTCTCTGTCCGCCGTCGCTCTCTCTCTGTCCGGAGTCGCTCTCTCTCTGTCCGCCGTCTGTCTCTCTCTGTCCGCCGTCTGTCTCTCTCTGTCCGCCGTCTGTCTCTCTCTGTCCGCCGTCTGTCTCTCTCTGTCCGCCGTCTGTCTCTCTCTGTCCGTCTGTCGTCTCTCTCTGTCCGCTGCCTCTCTCTCTCTCTGTCTGCGTCTGTCTCTCTCTCTGTCTTCGTCTGTCTCTCTCTGTCTGTCGCTCTCTCTCTGTCCGCTGATCCTCTCTCTGTTCGTCATGTGCTTCTCTGTCTTGATTCTCTCTGTCTTGCTAGCTGTCTATATGTTGCTGTTTTTGCTGGTATCTCTCTGTCTGGTCGTCTATCTCTGTCTGGCCATCTTATATGTCTATCTCTGCTGTATCTGTCGCTGCTCTCTCTCTCTGTCGCTGTCGCTCTCTCTCTGTCCGCTGTCTCTCTCTCTGTCCGTCGCTCTCTCTCTGTCCGCCCGTCTCTCTCTCTCTGTCCGCTCTCTCTCTCTCTCTCTGTCCGCCGTCTCTCTCTCTCTGTCTCTCTGTCCGCTGTCTCTCTCTCTCTGTCTCGTCTGCTCTCTCTCTGTCCGCTCTCTCTTCGCTAGCTCTCTCTGTCCAGTCGTCTCTCTCTCTCTGTCCGTCGCTCTCTCTCTCTGTCTCTGTCCCTCTGTCTGTCTCTCTCTCTCTCTGCTCTCTGTCCGGTCTCTCTCTCTGTCCGTCTGTCTCTCTCTCTGTCCGCTGCTCTCTCTCTGTCCTGTCGCTCTCTCTGTCTCTCTCTCTCTGTCCGCGTCGTCTCTCTCTGTCCGCTCTCTCTCTGTCCGCCGTCTGTCTCTCTCTGTCCGCCGTCTGTCTCTCTCTGTCCGCCGTCTGTCTCTCTCTGTCCGCCGTCTGTCTCTCTCTGTCCGCCGTCTGTCTCTCTCTGTCCGCCGTCTGTCTCTCTCTGTCCGCCGTCTGTCTCTCTCTCTGTCCGCCGTCTGTCTCTCTCTCTGTCTGTCTCTCTCTGTCCGCCGTCTGTCTCTCTCTCTGTCCGCCGTCTGTCTCTCTCTCTGTCCGCCGTCTGTCTCTCTCTCTCTGTCTGCCGTCGCTCTCTCTCTCTTTCCGCCGTCGCTCTCGCTCTCTGTCCACCGTCGCTCTCTCTGTCCGCCGTCGCGCTCTCTCTCTCTGTCCGCCGTCTCTCTCTCTCTCTCTGTCCGCCGTCGTCTCTCTCTCTCTGTCCGCCTCTCTCTCTCTCTGTCCGCCGTCGCTCTCTCTCTCTGTCCGTCTCTCTCTCTCTGTCCGCCGTCGCTCTCTCTCTGTCCGCCGTCGCTCTCTCTCTGTCCGCCGTCGCTCTCTCTCTCTGTCCTGCTCGTCTCTCTCTGTCCGTGTCGCTCTCTCTCTGTCCGTCGCTCTCTCTCTGTCGCGCTCTCTCTCTGTCCCCGTCGCTCTCTCTCTGTCGTCTGCTCTCTCTCTGTCCGTCGTGTCTCTCTCTGTCGTATGCTCTCTCTCTGTCATCGTCGCTCTCTCTCTCTGTCGTCGCTCTCTCTCTCTGTCCTCGCAAATCGCTCTCTCTCTCTGTCCTCTGTCTCTCTCTCTCTCTGTCTGCCTGCTCTCTCTCTCTGTCTGTCTCTCTCTCTCTCTGTCTGTCGCTCTCTCTCTCTGTCCCTGTCTGCTCTCTCTCTGTCCGCCTCTCTCTCTGTCACGGTCTCTCTCTCTGTCCGCCGTCTGTCTCTCTCTGTCCGCCGTCTGTCTCTCTCTGTCCGCCGTCTGTCTCTCTCTCTGTCCGCCGTCTGTCTCTCTCTCTGTCCGCCGTCTGTCTCTCTCTGTCCGCCGTCTCTTCTCTCTCTGTCCGCCGTCTCTCTCTCTCTGTCCGCTGTCTGTCGCTCTCTGTCCGTCGCTCTCTCTCTCTGTCGCGTCTGCTCTCTCTCTCTCTGTCCGCTCGTCTCTCTCTCTCTCGTCTGTCTCTCTCTGTCTCTCTCTCTCTGTCCGTCGTCTCTCTCTCTCTGTCCCTGTCTGTCTCTCTCTGTCCGCGCGTCTGTCTCTCTCTGTCCGTCGTCTGCTCTCTCTCTGTCCGGCTGTCTGCTCTCTCTCTGTCCGTGCTGCTCTCTCTCTGTCCGCTGTCTCTCTCTCTGTCCGCTGTCGCTCTCTCTCTGTCCGCTGTCTCTCTCTCTCTGTCCGCTGTCTCTCTCTCTCTGTCCGCTGTCTCTCTCTCTCTCTCTCTCTCTGTCCGCTGTCTCTCTCTCTCTCTCTCTCTCTGTCTCTCTCTCTGTCCGCCGTCTGTCTCTCTCTCTGTCCCTGTCGCTGTCTCGTCGCTCTCTCTCTCTCTGTCCGCCGTCGCTCTCTCTCTCTCTGTCCGCCGTCTCTCTCTCTCTGTCCGCCGTCTCTCTCTCTCTGTCCGCCGTCTGTCTCTCTCTCTGTCTGTCGTCTCTCTCTCTCTCTCTCTCTCTCTCTGTCCGCTGTCTGTCTCTCTCTCTCTGTCCGCCGTCTCTCTCTCCTCTCTCTCTCTGTCCGCCGTCTGTCTCTCTCTCTGTCCGCCGTCTGTCTCTCTCTCTGTCCGCCGTCTGTCTCTCTCTGTCCGCCGTCTGTCTCTCTCTGTCCGCCGTCTGTCTCTCTCTGTCCGCCGTCTGTCTCTCTCTGTCCGCCGTCTGTCTCTCTCTGTCCGCCGTCTGTCTCTCTCTGTCCGCCGTCTGTCTCTCTCTGTCCGCCGTCTGTCTCTCTCTGTCCGCCGTCTGTCTCTCTCTGTCCGTCTGTCTCTCTCTGTCCGCCGTCTGTCTCTCTCTGTCCGCCGTCTCTCTCTCTCTGTCCGCTGTCTCTCTCTCTCTGTCCGCTGTCTCTCTCTCTCTCTGTCCGCTGTCGCTCTCTCTCTGTCCGCCGTCGCTCTCTCTCTGTCTGTCGCTCTCTCTCTGTCCGCTGTCGCTCTCTCTCTGTCTCGTCTCTCTCTCTCTGTCCGCTGTCTGCTCTCTCTCTGTCTCGTCGCTCTCTCTCTGTCTCGTCGCTCTCTCTCGCTGTCCTGTCTCTCTCTCGCTGTCCGCTGCCGTCTCTCTCTCTCTCTCTGTCCGCCGTCGCTGTCCGCCGTCGCTCTCTCTCTCTCTCTGTCCGCCGTCTCTCTCTCTCTCTCTGTCCGCCGTCTCTCTCTCTCTCTCTGTCCGCCGTCTGTCTCTCTCTGTCCGCCGTCTGTCTCTCTGTCCGCCGTCTCTCTCTCTCGCTGTCCGCCGTCTCTCTCTCTCTCTCTCTGTCCGCCGTCTGTCTCTCTCTGTCCGCCGTCTGTCTCTCTCTGTCCGCCGTCTGTCTCTCTCTCTGTCTGCCGTCTGTCTCTCTCTCTCTCTCTGTCCCGTCTCTCTCTCTCTCTGTCCGTCTGTCTCTCTCTGTCCGCCGTCTGTCTCTCTCTCTGTCCGCCGTCTCTCTCTCTCTGTCCGTCGTCGCTCTCTCTCTTTCTCGTCTGCTCTCTCTGTCCGCCGTCGCTCTCTCTGTCCGCCGTCGCTCTCTCTCTGTCCTGTCTGTCTCTCTCTGTCCGTCTGTCTCTCTCTGTCCTGTCGCTCTCTCTCTCTCTGTCGCTCTCTCTGTCCGCCGTCGCTCTCTCTCTGTCCGCCGTCGCTCTCTCTCTTTCCGCTGTCTCTCTCTCTGTCCGCCGTCTGTCTCTCTCTCTCCGCCGTCTGTCTCTCTCTGTCCGCCGTCTGTCTCTCTCTGTCCGCCGTCGCTCTCTCTCTGTCCGCCGTCGCTCTCTCTCTTTCCGCTGTCTCTCTCTCTGTCCGCCGTCGCTCTCTCTCTGTCCGCCGTCGCTCTCTCTCTGTCCGCCGTCGCTCTCTCTCTGTCCGCCGTCTTTCTCTCTCTGTCCGCCGTCTGTCTCTCTCTGTCCGCCTTCTGTCTCTCTCTGTCCGCCGTCTGTTCTCCCACCTGACATTCTGAATACACTGATCAGCTTCCTACATTTTGATCTGCAATCCTGTTGCAGTTTCTAGAGTTCAGTTTTTCTGAAAAGGCACATCTGTTTATAGGGGACTGGAACACCTGCAGATAACCTGTAGCTTTGGCACAACAGCTGTCTTGAGTCATCACAACAACACCAGCTTGTCAATAACCTTAATCTCCTCTCTCTTTTACTTGTTCCTCTACCTCTGTGTAGATGATAACGGTAAGGACCAGGGAGTGAACGTGCGTCAGAAGGTGAAGGAGATGGTGGGTCTGATCCAGGATGATGATAGACTGAGAGAGGAGAGGAAGAAGGCGAAGAAGAACAAAGACAAATACATTGGCGTGTCCTCTGACAGTATGGGGGGAGGGTTCAGTAGATACAGTAAGTCCTCTGACAGTAATGGGGGGAGGGTTCAGTAGATACAGTAAGTCCTCTGACAGTATGGGGGGGAGGGTTCAGTAGATACAGTAAGTCCTCTGACAGTAATGAGGGGAGGGTTCAGTAGATACAGTAAGTCCTCTG